>NC_037671.1:80542142-80842142 GCF_003255815.1 Theropithecus gelada | reverse complement strand
GCACACTTCTTGACAAATTTTCCCTTTTCTTCAAAAGGCCTCTTCTGGCCTGTCTGGGTTATGTATTGACCTATTTATTTTGTGTGTGGGTGGGTTTTTGTGACTCCTCCTGGCCCCCAAATTTAATGGCTGAGTCTAAATTTTTAACTCTGAGTGAAATGGAAATCCTTACTAAAATGCATGTGCACCTGTTTCATTTCCAAAGTCTTCCTGAATTTGCATGTCTGTGGTTGTTCAGCTCAGAAGATCAGATGGTGCTAATGAGGCCTGGTTATGGTTTTGATGCTTAGGTGCCAGTTAGTACACATGTCCTGCAGACCAAGCTGAACTCTGAACCCAGAGGTACTCTGCACATGCATAGCCATGGTACTGGAGGGCCAGATGGAGAAATGAAGGTGAATCTGAATAAATCTGTCATCATCAAAACAACTCAGTGGTAAGCTTTCTTGATGAGGTGTCTCTTCTCGGTAGCCACTTCTTTGCATATGAAAGCAAGTGCATAAATATGTGGTGGATGCATCTGCAAATTTTCAAAGTGAGAACTTGACAGGTTTGGGCTAGTCCCAGAAAGCAGACTATGCAAAATTACCATGGTGCCAATTCATGGGGTGGAGTTTCCATAAGAGTTAGGCTGCCACTGCTGCTCAATTTCCTGCCTCTTCAGCCATGGGGAAAAAAAAAAAACAAAAAACAAAAAAAACCAGAATCTGAAGTTTTGTTCATAAACCATTGTATAAATGACTCTGTGTGCTCAGGGGTGGTAACACCCCATAAACTTTGCTGAAGGATCTTCTCTGGTCTTGGAGAAACCAATTGTTTAGCCAACATCGTGGACTGAGCACATACCTATGGCCAGTTACCACACGGAAAGAAAATAAACAAATGGGGACATTCTTGCCTTTTAGGAGGTTAGGGAAAAGGGCCTCAAAATGTATGAAAAAGATACAAGTGAACAATGGAAACATAAGAAAATATACTTATCTAAATATAATTGGACACAAGTAGCCAAGTAGCTTCGTCAAGGGACAGCTTCATGTGCGAAGTGATTCATAAACAGAGTTTGGAGGTAGAGCAAGATGTACCCAATACAGGACAGCAGGAAGGATATTCCAAAAGAGAGGATCAAACATGTTTACCTGGTGGATTGCACAACAGCAGCACAAAGGGCAAGCTGTGAAACATGATGAGAAATGTATTCTACTAGTGTCATTGTCTATCTTATCTTAAAAACCAGACAAACAAAAAGTCTCTCCTCCAACCTATATCCCTGTTGTAGCTAATGCTCTACCCTACTCCTGAGGACTGTATGCAAATATCCCAGTTCTCTTCCTTCTGGATGCATGATAGCATTCTACTTCTCTGCCTTGTTTGGCCAAGTGACTTGTCTTGACCAGCGAAATAAGAGTGAAATGGCAGGTCTTGCTTCCAGGTGAAAGCACTTAATTGCTAAGGTGAGGTACAGCAGTTCTCTCTTCTTGTTACAGCAATTGCAGATGCATGTGCTGAGGTGGAGCCTTCACTGGCCTGGGCCTCTGTGTGACTACCATCAGCAGAGTTCTCCTGATGACCTGAATTGGACATGTAGCACAATGAAAAATAAGCCTCTGTTGTGGTCAGCCACTACAATCTGAGAGTTGTTCCTTCAGCCTAACTTAGTCTATCCTAGATGATACAAATGTTGTTGTCACATTTTTCTACATATCTTTCATTCACTCCTCAACTCCCTACACTCCAATTTCTATCCCTAACACTCTAATTAAACTATTGTGGAAAGGTCACAGTTGCCATACACAATGATGGTTTCTGGCTTTATCTTCCATGGTGTCTTTGCTGCATT
The DNA here is from genome assembly GCF_003255815.1 of Theropithecus gelada. Lineage (NCBI taxonomy): Eukaryota > Metazoa > Chordata > Mammalia > Primates > Cercopithecidae > Theropithecus > Theropithecus gelada. The sequence goes on along the minus strand of NC_037671.1, from coordinate 80,840,305 downwards.
TCACACTGTTGACCACTTTGTTCTTGAGACTCCTTTTTCCCTTGGCTTCCATGACATCATTCTTTGCTTTCACCTTCCAGATAATTGATCATGTGTTTTAGGTATAAAATCCAAATAACCTCATTTACTATCCCGGTTTTTTAAACTAATATGTATGTGACTAACATGCTGATGAGTAAGTGTGTACTTCCTAATCCAGTACAGGCTGTATATATAATATAGAATCATAAAGCAAAAGGTCATTCAAAAGCAACATGTCCACAATTAAGATTATCTCTGTTCTCAGGCCTGATTATTCTTTAAAGTAATAAAATCATTAACTGGGAATCTTATTTGATTTCTCCTTTCCCTCAGTGATAGCTCCCCAAAGCAGTGTGTGATCAGAAACTACAATGCTGTTTATAAATTTTATCTGCCAATATGTCCATATCTTTCTTTCTTCCTTTTTCTTTCTTTCTTCTTTTATTTATTTATTTATTTATTTATTTATTTATTTATTTATTTTGTTCTTTTTAGGTAGAGTCTCACTCTGTCACGCAGACTGGAGTGCAGTGGCGCAATCTCGACTCACTGCAACCTCCGCTTCCCGGGTTCAGGTCGTTCTCCTGCCTCAGCCTCCTGAGTAGCTGGGACTGCAGGCATGCACCACCACGTCTGGCTAATTTTTTGTATTTTTATTAGAGATGGGGTTTGACCGTGTTAGCCAGGATGGTCTCAATCTCCTGACTTCGTGATCTGCCCACCTTGGCCTTTGAGAAATCACCAGACTGCTTTCCACAATGACTGCACTAATTTACATTCTCTCAGCAGCACATAAGTGTTCCCTTTTCTCCACAACCTCACCAGCATCTGTTATTTTTTAACTTCTTAAAAATAGCCATTCTGACTGGTGTGTGATGGTATTTCATTGTGATTTTGATTTGCATTTTCCTAATGATTAATGATGCGGAACTTTTTTTTTTTCATATGGTTTTTAGCCACATGTATGCCTTCTTTTGAAAAGTGTCCTTTGTTCACTTTTTAATGGGGTTGTTTTTCACTTGATAATTTAAGTTCCTTATAGATTCTAAATTTTAGACCTTTGTCAGATGTGTAGTTGCAAACATTTTCTCCCATTTTGTAGGCTGTCTGTTTACTCTGTTGATAGTTTCTTTGGCTGTGCAGAAGCTCTTTAGTTTAATTAGGTTCTATTTGTCAATTTTTGTTTCTGTTGAAATCGGTTTTGGCATCTTCTTCATAAAATCTTTGCCAGGTCCTATGTCTAGAATGGTATTTTCTAGGTTATCCTCTAGGGTTTTTATAGTTTTAGGTTTTAACTTAGGTCTTTAATCCATCTTCAGTTGATTTTTGTATATGGTTTAAGGAAAGGGCCCAGTTTCAATCTTCTGCATGTGGCTAGCCGTTTCTCTCAGCACAACTTATTGAATAGGGAGGCCTTTCCCTGTTGCTTGTTTTTGTTGACTTTGTCAAATATCAGATGGTTGTAGGTGTGCAGCATTACTTCTGGGCTCTATTTTGTTCCATTGTTCTATGTGTCTTTGTACTTGTTTTTGCACAAATACCATGCTGTTTTGGTTACTGTAGTCATGTAGTATAGTTTGAAGTCAGGTAATGTAATATCTCCAACTTTGTTCTTTGTGCTTAGGATTCCTTTGGCTATTTGGGCTCTTTTTGGGTTCCATGTGCATTTATAATAGTTTTTTTCCAGTTATGTGAGAAATGATCTTGGTAATTTGATAGAAATAGCATTTTATTTGTAAATTGCTTCACCTCCACACCTTTGTACATGCTGTCCCCTGGACATAAACTTCCTTCGCCTGGCTAATGTCCACTTTTTGTTTAAAAATCAACCTAATCATCACCTCTTCCAGAGAGCCTTCCAAACTCTTCAACACTGAGTTTTAAAGGTCTTGTCTCCATGGTCCCATAGCACTTATAACACTGATTGGTAGAAGTCACTTACGGATCAATTTCTCCTCCAAAACTGTGTGTTACTCAACACTAAGCCCATCTTTCATCTCTGTATTTTCCACACCTAGCAAATATCTGACATGCATTAGGTATGCAATCAATGTTTGATGAATGAATTCACAGCTGCTGGGTCTAGAAAGTCATGATCATGATTTTTACTTTTAATTGAAGAATCTGGGGAACCATTATAGACATTTAAGAAGGTGATGATACCCAAATGATAATTGCAGAGGGTGATTAGAACAAAAGAGAGAAGGCATCTTAAATTTCTCAGAGATGGTAAGAATGAGGAGAAAATAAGGAGCTAAAGAATTAGAGCATTTGATTTCCCAGAATTCTATTTTTAACAATTCTCACTGTAACTTACTATGTTTAAAGTTAGCACGAAGTGTTAGAGGCAGAGTTATTAAATAGTTTGTAAATTCAACAAGACAGAAGCCAACATATTTGAAGAGTTAATCATTTAAACCTCACATTTTAGTCTTAACAAAGTCTTCCACAATTGTTTTTAAAAATATTAATGTCACCTTAATTTTGACATTTATGAAAAGATCTAATATACTTAGCCTATATCTAAAAAGCCCCTTTTTTTTTTTTTTTTTTTTTTGGTCACTCTCTTTATGGAGAAGTCTAATCACTTCTCTCTTTCTGTCAACTAACCTAAACTGTTGTCTTTTGCTTCTAACTTTTCTTTTCTTTTCTTTTTTTCTTTTTTTTTTTTTTTTTGCCTCGCTGTAATGTGCAGAGGTTCTGGAAATGAAGAAAAGGTGATTTGTGAGGAGCTGGCTCTACTAGTACTATACAAGAGGGTGAGCAATAAGCCTCCCAATACTTTCCGTGCTCTTGTATCCTGGGTCATCACAATTCTTCCAGGGCTGGCAGCTTGCTTATCTTTAGTGAAAGCTAGGCATAATTTCAAATGTCACATTGCAGAGAAGTCACTCTCCTTGTCATCAGGAAAAGAAAGAGAGACACAGGAGAGGAAAGATGCCTTCTTATATCTGGAATCTGGCACTGTCAGCCATTTGGAACTTGCCTCCTAGGCTCTGTCTGGCCTTGGCTTGCAGAAGGCAGGGTTGCTGTGTAGCACAAGGAGGTGCAAAAACAAACATAGGCGCACAACCAAATATTTGACTGCAAGAAATGTTCTGAAAGTTTTAAAGTGAAATACTACTTCTAGCTGTCACTTTATACAAGGATTAAGTTGAGCTCAAGGGGCTGCAGAAACTAAATAAGAAAGGGAATTATCTATTAAAGTACTGATCTGAGTTGCAGAAGATGCCTGGGTATTCTACAGAGAGATTACTTTTGATCTATTTGTCTACTCTTTGATTTACTCCTTTGCCTTCTCATTTGTCTTTCTGTATATATCTGAAGATGTGCTATTGCTACTGCTAAGGTAGATGGCAGAGCTTCATATTCTTGGTGAAGAATCTGAAGCTTTCCTATGGTGAAGGACATCCTGCCCACTGGTCTCCCTTTCTTTTTAGGAAATGTTGCCTCTTGTGGTGATTTCTCCTTAGCCTCATGGTCTGCATAGGACATTGTTGAAATGAACATTGTCATCCAATGATCAGAGTACAACACAGCAATAGGTACATAGTAAGTGTGTACTAAGACTTTTTGGTTGATTGGCTGTGTTTAGGCAGATGCATTCCCACAATCGTTTTCTAACCTTTGATATCCATGATGCATAGTTCTTCATTACATTGTTCTGCCCAAGTTATACCCCATGTCCTTTTATTGGCTCAACACCTATAAACTGCTTAGATAACACATCATCATCCATGCTCATGATGACCATTTTTTGGCCACATGGATACAACTTCTTAGCCCCTGGGGTTCTTTCCATTGCTCAGTTTTGCTCCATTTCAAGCCCAATGGCAGCTCAGAAGTATGAAGCAGAAACATAGAAGGTGATGTGGTCACTTTTTGCACACTCTCTTTTTCATCCTATTTCTGGCTTTCATTTTCACATGGCAGTTACAGCCTGAAACTCATGTAGCTGTGTTATTGGCTTTCAGGTGAGTGAGGTGGGGAGGGTTTGTTTTCAAACATTTTTATAGTATAAGAACCCAAGTCCTTCTCCCTATTGTCTAGCTTGCTAAAATAAGACCACATTTGAAATCTAGTATCTCTCAAACTGACTGCCTTTATTAGATTTTGATTACTCCTGACTGCAGGAACTCTTGAAGCACAGGCTTCACTCATTACTGCTCTCAGAGAAACACGTCCACATGTGGAATTGGGAGCCATTTACTAGGGGGAAAATAGAATAATCTGATCATAAACCATGAAGCCCTCCTAAAACTGTGTCAACACTGGCAGAGGTATTTCTCAAAGTTCATGCCAGAAGGAAGGAAAGATTTTTGTGAAGTTTGTGAACCTTTATTCAAATTCAAAGCCCTCATTCAGTCGTAGGAATTCACACTGAGTAGTATGTCTCATCCCATGCCAGGCGACACTGAGAGTTACATTCTGCAAAATTCAATATTTTTGCTAATGTTGCTGTTACTTAGCTATTTGAAAATATTTTCTAATAAAGGAAAATGTCAAGGCACATCAAAAGTAATATTTTATGTCATTTAGTCATTAAAATCTTAAGCTGGATAATAAACTCACAACCTTTTTCACCATAACTTTCATCATTCTGATTTAGTCAACCATATTGTACAAGGGACAAGTACTATCCTTGTCCTTTTTTCTATAGATAACAATGTAGCAGGTGTTAATTTTAGGGATCTTCACATTTAATTTCAAATTTTGCCTTGTCAGTATTAAGTTTATTTTAAAAATCTTTCAGGAAGAAACTATTAAAGAGCATTTTGATGTCAGAATATATAAGAAGGAAAAGTGCAGTTATATTTTTATCACAGAAAACTATCATAAATAACTTCACACTCATGAGTCATAGATGTCCTCAGTAAAGAGTTTGTAATTGTGAAAAAAAAGAGAAATGTGTGAAGGTGCTTTTATCATTTCCATTTTACAGTTGGAAGATCTGAGGCTCAGAGAAATGCAAGTAATCAAGAATTATGGAGAAAAATTATGGGTCAAGGGGAGCAGCTCTCTATTTTGAGAACATAACATTCCTGTATTTTGATATTTTTATTGACTTTATAATAAAGTACTTATAAAAAAATTAATGGCTGTTACCCATTTGGATATTCTTCCTTTTTGTACTTAATTATTTTGGCTTGCAAAATTTGTTGAAAAACTCCAACACAGTAATTCTCTAACTATGCTTCCTGGACCCCTGTGGGTCCCTGAGACATTTTCAGTCTGTCTTTGAGATTAAAACTATTTTCATAACAATACTAAAACATTATTTGCATTTTCCCCTTTGTTACATTTGCACTAATAGGGCAAAAGCTATGGTGAATAAAACTCCCATTGCCTTAGCACAAATCAAGGCAGTGGCTCCAAATTACACAAGTAGTCAGTTGTAGTCTTTACCACCAACTACTCACAGGAAAAATACACTTGTGTCCACCATCATAAGCTTGAAAGCTTCCTAATGTTTTAAGATTTTTCTATGAGACTGTCATCTCACAGATCTATGTGATTTTTGGATATTGTATAATTACAAGTGTCAATGACCTTATAAAATGATCTTATAAAAATCATACATAGATAAAAGATTCATTTAAAAATACAAGATCGTGGCTCAAGCCTGTAGTCCCAGCACTTTGGGAGGCCGAGACGGGTGGATCACGAGGTCAGGAGATCAAGACCATCCTGGCTAACACGGTGAAACCCCGTCTCTACTAAAAAATACAAAAAACTAGCCGGGCGAGGTGGTGGGTGCCTGCAGTCCCAGCTACTCGGGAGGCTGAGGCAGGAGAATGGCGTAAACCCGGGAGGCGGAGCTTGCAGTGAGCTGAGATCCGGCCACTGCACTCCAGCCTGGGCGAGGGAGCGAGATTCCGTCTCAAAAAAAAAAAAAAAAAAAAAAAAATACAAGATAGACCAATGGATTTTAGTGTAATATAGTACAAAAAGTTTGTGGGTAATGTTTCGGATGCCTCATTGCAACTATTCTTTAAGAAATTGCTACTTGTTCAGTTTGGTTAGAATGAATATCTATAATTCTCTGAAAAGACTATCAGAATAGTTTTCCCTTTTCTTCCTACATATCTGTGTGAGGCTAGATGTTCTTTACATACTGTACTTCAAAATTAGGACAACACATCCTAACAGATGAAATGCAGATGTAGATATGACAACCCAGTTCTCTTCTGTTAATCCAGACAATAAAGAGATGTGCAAACATGTGATGTACTATCACCCTGTTTACTAAATTTTGTTTTGCTGACATAATTTTTATAAAAAATGTTTAATTTTCGTCACAGTAAACATCAACAGACAAAATACACATAACAAAAGGTCTGTAGAATCTGAATAATTTTTAAGGGTATAAAAAGGTCCAGAACTGAAATGTCTACACATTTCTGCTCTTAGGGAAACAAAGCCCCACCATAAGAGAGAGGAGCTTATCTGCTCCCTGAGCCTGTCAGAGAGAAGACATTTGTGTGGGATGTCAATGAAATGAAGGTAATAACATGGCATAACAGGGCGGATCAGGGCCAGCCAGCAAAATGGATTACATTGTCTATGTTTTATTTTAGTTTAGTAAGGAAACTTTTCCTAAAGTGATTTTTAAAGTAATAGTACTAGCTTGTTCTCTCTCTAAAGACATTTTGTTTTTATAAAATTACAGCCTGGAAAACACACTACGTGTTTAGTCTGAGTAGGTAGCCTGAGTTGTTTGTTAAATACCAGATCTTAGATTTGTGGCTGTTCCTCAAAAATAACTACACGACACCAGCAATTAAATTTATGTATCATTTTGATTATTTATACTTATAGCAAATCAAAGGAGATAAATAGTGGTGTGCAGGTGAGTACTTCCATCAGCACTTCATCGATAAACCCCTTAGATTCCCTCCATTATGAAGCTGGACACAACACATAATCTTCCCATTAACTAGTCTGGAGGGAGCCATCTCCACGTTGGCTTTCATCCCAACATCTTCCCATTTCTGCAGTTGGGTGTTCCTGAACCACAAACATGCCCTTTGAACTACGTAAGGCAGGGATGTGTAGTCTCAACTGTTTTTACATTTCTCTTTCCTTTTACATAGGACATTGTTGATCTATCAGAATTAGGGTTTCTTTAGCCCTGCCTCTCCAAGTTCTACAATATTGGACAAAAACGTAATACTGCACTGACTTAAGAAGGAGTTGATGGACTCACTAGGGAAGATTACAGAATAGGTGGATTTTCTTTCCTTCCCAGGTGCCACTGCTCCAGCTGCTTCAACCTTTCTTCATGTGACTACTATGCCTTTAATTTGATCTTGCAAATGAAGGTGCTGGGGAACTTCCGACTTGCCTTAGCCTATGGTCTTCAGTGACAGGGAACTAACTGTATATTAGGTGGGAGAGTGAGCTAAATCACTTCTAAGATCTCTTCTTACATTTAACATTTGGTGGCTCTTAGATTTACTCCGCCCATTAAATGAAAAACAGCCACACGGTTGGGGGGAGCATCTGCAGCAGTGGGGTGTGTGTGTGACTGTAATTGATCTCAGCCTCCTTGTCTGAAAGAAAGACTGAAGTGGGACAAGCTCAGCTTCCACCTCATGGCATGCCACATCGTAATATTAAACCAGACTGCTGCCTGTCATACCTAAAAATGAAAACACATTTTATTTTGAAGCAGACGCTCTGAGAACAATCAGGAACTGTGGAGACCTCCTGTGTAATTGGTTTCAACTAATGGCTCCATCTCGGAAAAAAAAAGCCCCACCCCCACCCTGCCCCCCACGACACTCCCGGCAATGATGAGCCTAGTGTTTTGCACATGGTCGATGTTTAAAAATATTAGTTGGTTGGTTGATATGACCCAGGCCACCAAGCTATGAGATATTGTAATAATAGACTGAACCTAATATTTGCCACAGAATGAGGGGCAACCAGATGCTGGTTTCTGAGTCAGTATTGCCTGGGGTCTGGTTGATTTGGTGATCAGGAATGGCAAGTGCCCTCTACCCGACAGCTGATGCTCTCTACTTCTAACCTTCTGACCATTAAGAATGCCTGTTTATCTTCTTGCCTTCATCAACAGCAGCTGTTTATTTAGCAGCCTGACTTAAGACATTTTGTATATATACTCAATGAAGGCTTTCTTTCATTATTATTTTTCTGTGGAGGGTAAAATTCTGTCTTGTTTTTCCAGTTCTCCTCCTAAGTGTGATGATTTAGATGTTCCTGCTGTTAACTGGCAGCTTTTCCATTTCCTTCTAGCATGGAGTGCCCCAGACTTCTCCACAGAAGCCACTAATGAGCTTCTTGCCTTTCAAGCCCCTGATTCACTAATAACAGAATTTCAGCAATGTCTGAAGTTCAGGACCTTATCTTTTCTTCCATTAGAAAACAAACAAGCAAAGAAAATATGTTATTTGCTGAAGCCACTGATTCAATCCTATCTAAGATCCTAAAACAGAGAATTTATTCAAGATTCTCAGCTTCTTCTTTGCAAATGAGTTGAAAGCTGCCAGATTTGACCCCAACTTTCAAAATAAGTATACCTTGTCAGGTTTTTTTCCATCTCTTTCTGCCCACGTTCAGTCTTTTTCAATGATACTTCATGCTTCTAAGTATGTTTCTCCCTTCTTCCTAATTAATATTGACTGAGTTCCCAAGTGTGTTGGGAACAATTCTAGGGACTGTGTGGATGGAACACAGAAATGAAAATGTTCCCGCCCTATCCCTTCTGCTTGACTTCTGGCTCTAAATGATGCCATTCATTCTATCCGCCTGTTGGCCCCACATGCAACTTTCTGTCATTCAGACCATGCCAAGAGATCATCAATGCCCTTTTGTCCTGCGTCCCTCAGAGCCTTGCAAAGCACAGAGCACAACAGAACTGTCAGCAGCACAAATGCCACTTCTGCCAAACCTGCTCCTACTGTGTCCTCTGATGAACCATCAGGCTTTGCGGCTGTCTTCCCAGAGTGGGTTTATGAATATAAGGCCTGCGTCTTTCCTCTCCAGTTGTGTCTGCCTCAGTACTAGTTAGAATGACTAAACCAGACGGAGTGCAAAGCCCATGTCTCCCAGTGGGTAACTCAGCCCACTAGTCTCTTCACATTCAGATTCTCACATCTTACACCTCCAAGGACAACATGGTGTAGTTTTGCTTTCCTTTTGATGTCTTCTCTTATCTTTCTTTTTTCTTCTTTTTTTTTTTTCTTTTTTTGCCCTTCTGTGTCAGGGCTCTCAATTGTGTGTTCCTGTACCTCAAAAATACATAGAGATGATTGCAAAGAGAAATAAATATATTTCTTCTTTCTCCAAACATGCGTAAGTCATCATTCCCATGTTCATAAACACATGCTGAATCTCCCTCAGCATTCTTGCCCAGACATGGATGATGTTTTACTTTCCCTTCTGAAAAAAATTAGAAATTTATTCTCTTGTGAAATTATCTTGGGCTTCTCTTCAGACTCAAGTCCAATGTGTGTGAAGTCATACAGATTAGAGAGATCTGTTCCCAGAATCTGTGAGGTAACCATGAGCTTTTCCCAACCCTCTGGATGCCTCCTCATCTTGTCAACTACAAGAAATGAGAAGTTGTAGCTTTTCATATCATTACATTAATTATACAAGATAGAGACATATGCACACTTTCTCTAAAAAGACAGAAAATAGAGATCATAATTCTTTTATGTTTGTGAGGTACTTATCACTACTCCATTTAACAGTTATAACACTTTTTGTCTTCTAAATATTTTATTCCTGAATGTTGGAAACTTGGAAGTTTAAATTCACCCAGAATCCACTAATAGAGATTCGTTCTTATCTGAGACTTCACACAGCAAACTTGTTTCTTTTTTTTTAGTTTGTGCAGGAATTGTTTCCTTGCCTTTGTTTTTCTAAAAAAATATAGAAAGTTCTTTCCATTATGCTGAATACAAAAGTCTTCAAAATTTCACAGCACAAACATGCAGCTTACTTATGTCTTCGGTATCACTTAATACATTACAAAGAAATTAGAGCTTTCCCAAGGCTTTCCTGCTGTATGAATTTGGGTGCATTTACCAACAGAACCCCTGCTGTCTCCAACCCCATCTCTAACCTGCCTTCAGCTGCATTCTCAACTCACTCTTCAATACCTATTGAGAGCTTACTACCTTTCAGACCTATTCTAGGGACAAAGAGAGAACTAAGACATGGCTCCTGCCCCAGTTAAACTTAAGTTCTGGGGGGAGGTAAGGGGTGGGGAATGGGGAGAGATGACATGTGCACACTTAGATATGATATAATGTGATGAATTCTCTAAGAGGAAAGAAATCAATTTTGTGAGATGCTTCCTCCTCCACAAAAAAATTCCTAACTCGGCTAAGGGATATCTGCTGGAAAAACAAAAAAAAAAAAAATTGAACTGGTTTTGAAGACTGGGTAACAGTGCTCCATACCCTGGAGAGGAGAAGACATTTCAGATAGGGAAGGTAACAGAGCATTCAAACCCTTAGTGACCATCAATAGGCCAGGCTGGTTTAAAGAAAGTAAGACATTTGATATGGCTGGAGTATAAGATGTGTGACTGGGGACTCTAAAATATTTACCTAGTTTCTTATTGCCATTTAAATCATTATAGATTATCCTACTTTATGAAGGTAGAGCCACTGTTTGAAGACTGGTAAGAATAGATATATCTACTGTGCCTGTCACTGTTTTTTGCTTAGTAGCAACACTCTCCAAACAGTTAAGAAGCTCAGTTCACTGATGTTCCTTTCTCATGCACTGACTCTGGTTAATCTTCTCCCCAAGTCTTTATCCTGGTGTAGATAACTTGAGGTCTTCCTCTTGTTCGTCAGTTAAATGACTGAGTAATCAGACTTGCAGTGTCTCTCACATTGCCATATCGATATCAGCTTCTGGCCTCATTATCAGGAATCACTAGCTGCTAGTTTCCAGACACAGTTTGTGGTATGTCTGTTTTTAATATCAGTTTAGAGATTTATATTTATCTGACTTCCAAAAAGAAAAGGTACTTGGAAAACTGAATATTGGTACTGACATGCATTAGGTATCATGAGTCATATATTCTTTTTTTTTTTAATTTGAAAATTATACTATTAAAAGTCATTTAATTGTCATTCAATGAGATGCTGGAGCCTAGAGAGAAGTCTCATGGGGCTTTTAAGAGGTTGAACTTCTGTACCTGGCTCCTCTACCTGCTTAGGTGTAGGGTGCATCCAGAGTCTTATTTGGGAGTGGGGCACTAACAACTGCTGTAAAAATTCATATTCCCTACTCTGGCAATGTGGACACTAAAGATTCAGCATGGTCATGTTGTTGTTTATGCCCTGCCTGAAATTTCAAAAACCATGTGAGAAGTTGCTAGGGTAGAGGAATTATAGTCAGAAAGAAGAATAGGTGACAGAAAACAGAAGTAAGGTTAAGGAAGAGGAAACAAGAGGATTCAAGAGAAGCAGGCAGGGTGGGGTGAAGACCCTGTTGTTCTCACTGAGTAGATCTAGACACAGGTGCCACGTTATTTAATACTAATATCAGCCGGGAGAAGACAGGTCTGAAGGTAGAAAGCCAGGGAGGAATGGCATTGAATTCTTCTCTACTGAAAGTGGTGTGCAGCGGTGGGCTCTTGTGCAAATTTCCCTTGGGATTGTAGCCTTCTCTTTTATGAACTTCTCACTCCTGTTATTTCCAGTTCCGGACCTTCTGATCAGAGACTACTGGAATTTCCAGCTCTCTAGGCACTAATTTCAGGGGCTGAAACAGCAACCCCTCTGCAGTTCCTACCACAACCACTGCTGTCCTGCTGGGCTGTGGGGTTGTGCCAGCCCAGGCACTCTTGCCCAGGAAATAGAAGGTGGCATTTAAGTAGCACTTAGGACTATCCTAACCAATCCTAAAGACTCGGAGTCAGGCCAGTTCTAAATTAAGCTTTCTTGGGCAAATGAATAAGGACTCAAGAAACTTCAGAGTGGAAACAAAAAAATATAGGAAAATTCGTTAACTCCAAACGTATTTCTACTATGCCTCAGTTTTGACAGATATTAACGTGATTCAATGTTTCTATAATTTATTTTTATGTTTTAGATATTTTCAGGGTTCAAGTTTTAAAGTATATGTCAATCAAAACTCAGTACTCTCTAAAATACCCAAATGATGATATTATAGAATTGGAAAAGATTTTTTTTTTTTTTAAATTTATAAGAAAAGTGGAGCTCAGGAGAAAAGCAAGCGGCTGGATCACAGTCTCACAGCTGGCATAGAGCGACAAAAAGGCAAACTTTCTGGTGTCAGGTAAAGTGTGCTTTCCTTCATAAAATCATATCAAATTCATTTTCTGAAATGTATAACAAAAAGATGGAACAATGGATTTATTTTTGTTTCATAGTATTTTTAAAAGTCCTTTATAAAGTGATTCTGGAGTGGCTACTTGCATTTTTTTTTATGTTGTTCATCGAAAGGCTGAATTGCTTGGTGTCTTGGTGTCTCCCAATGATCTCACCCAGCATCAGTGCCATGGAAGTAAGCTGGTAGAAATCTACGGCTAAGATGCTCTGTCTTGACCTCAGAGCAATTACTTTCCCCGAACAAAATGCACACTGAGGGATGCCAGTGCCTACTGTTCTGGAAGAGGGCAACATTTGTCTTAGGATTCTCACCCAGATTTTCACAATGCATTCTGAAACTCGGCACTAGGTCACTAGGCTGAAGCTCTGTAGTGAAGCCAAGTGGCGTTTAAACCACCAGACTGAAAGCTTATGCACCATGGGCTGTAGCCATGTTCTCAAATGTGACTCAACTGTGGTTTGAGATGTGTCTGTATGGGGTACTGGAAAGAATGCTGGTTTGGGTTGGGCACACTAAATTTTGGTTCCAGCTCTGCCTCTAATCAGGTGGTCACAGTAAATCCTGTCAGCTCCCTGAGATTCAGTTACTCATCTGTGAAGTATCTCTGTCTTGCCTATATAGAGTGAGTTGTTCCAACCAGCAAATGAGTTAACGAAATGAAGAATATTTGTAAAGGTAATGGGTTAAAGAAATGCAGATTACTATTATGTTGATACTAATATTTGGATAGTATTGAAACAGTTAAGCTATTCTTTGACTGTGTGTGGTCAAATGTCTCCTAACAGGCCTCATATGCTCAAATACAAAGCTAAGGATTAAAACCAAAGTCTGTATGACACACATTATGCTGTAGAGGAAGATATTCTGGTTTGTTCTGTGCCTTTCAAATTAAATATACTCAATTCTGTGCACTGACGTAACAGACCAGGGAAGATGTGTCAATAAACTGTGGGCTATGTGATATGTTATTCACCTTCTGTGTATTACTATTTCAAAAAGTCTTTTCCTTTTGGACCCATTCCCTGTACTAGACCTTCATTTCTAAGCAAGTTCCTTATATTACCTTTGAAAATTAAAGCTAAAGAAATAACTTTTTCTTCTGGATTTTTTTTACAGTAATTTTGCTCCTTCATCTAGATGTATCTGTCAAATATTACAAATAAATTCAATAATTAATTTAACAAATATTTATTTAAACCTGCTGGGCACCACCACTGCTCTAGGGATAGATCTGTGAACAAAACAGACCAGACAGTCTTCCAGCATTATCATATTTCACATTTTTATGATAATTCTAGGTATCTCAATTTATGTTATAGGATCTTCTATGCATTTGAGACTAACAGTGACCAACCTCTGATGGTCAGTATTCTGAAATGTTTGTTTACTTTTGTTTCTTTCCTATATATCTGATCTGTCTAGCTCTACTCTGCCACTCTTCTTCTTCCCTTAAAATCAGCTTTTGACCTTTATTCCAGGTCAAGCTGTTATATAATTCATCTTTGGATGAAGGAAGTTTAAGATGGGCAGCTCCAATGTAATTATTTATTTATGAGGATTCGTAAATGTTCATTCTGTCTAACTAATCTCCAGCCCCAGGACATACTCAAGGCCTTAATCTTCCCAGGTCACTTTGCATTGCTGGATAGTTTTATAGCATTTGTTAACTTAGTCAATTGCACATTCAGGTTCCTAAAATTAGTTGGGTCCTTACTGAACAGAGCAAAATCCATGTTCCTCTTTGTTAACAACATGCTGGTCTCTCCAACCATCACTACTTGAAACTTTCAGTCCTTAGGATGTGCACTTCTACTATCAATTCAACCCTGATATTTGTCCTCAATTAGTGATCTCTCTTTCAACCACTTCTCACTCCCAGCTTCCCATCTGACTGTTTTGCAAACCATTTGCCACACGGAATCCAGAGGAATGTTTCTGAACCCGAAGTCCTGTTGTGGCAAGCTCTCTCTTATAATAAAGAGTTGAAAATCCTTACCTCAGTGTGATGGTTAATATTAAGTGTCAACTTGATCAGACTGAAGAATGCAAAGCATTGTTTTTGGGTATGTCTTCAAGGGTGTTGCTAGAGGAGATTGACATTTGAGTCAGTGGACTGGGAGAGGCAGACCCACCCTTAATCTGAGTGGGCACCATCCCCTCGGCTGCCAGTGTGGCTAGAAAAAAGAGGCAGAAGGTGGAATTAGCAGACTTGCTGAGTCTTCCAGCTTTGACCTTTTTCTCATGCTGGATGCTTCCTGCCCTTGAACATTAGACTCCAAGTTATTTGGCTTTTGGACTCTTGAATTTACACTAGTGGTTTTGCCAGGGCCTCTCTGGTCTTCAGTCACAGACTGAAGGCTGCACTGTCGGATTCTCTACTTTTAAAGTTCTGGGACTCAGCCTCATCCACTACTGACTTCCTTGCCCCTTGACTTGCAGACAGCCTGTCGTGGGACTTTACCTTGTGATCATGTGAGTCAATTCTTCTTAATAAACTCCCTTTCATATATATATATCCTTCCCATTACTTCTGTCCCTCTAGAGAACCCTAATACGGATTTTGGTACTGGGAGTGGTTCTAGAGGAACAGAATTTTAAGGATGAATTTCTTTAGTTGGTTTTGGGATTTTTGGAACTGGTCACTTAATATGATTAGACCCCAAAATGCTAAGGACTCTATCTCTAATAGTATGTAGAATACAGAGAGTCCTTGGTGCGAACTGTTTAGAAAGTTATGCAAAATAAATGCATTTGATACTCCTGATTTACTGCTCATGATGGGCAAGGAGTTTAGTGTCTCTACATAATACATTTGATCATATGTGGAGAACCAAGGAATATAATGAAGTTGGTTGCTTGTGCCTGAGTTTGCTGGATAAAGTGATGAAAGGAAAAGATGAGCCCAGGGCTCCTAACTCCCTGCTCCAGGCACACATACTAAGCCTCAAGTCTTCAAAGATTGCCCTGAGTGAGAATCTAATCTCCTGTAGACAAAGGGCTGAAATTTCAGAAAATCAGACACAAGCTCTTATCATATGACTGGCTGACCTGCAATGAAAGGTATGCACTTAGTCTCACCAGGTGTCTACTGTTAAAGTGAGGGCATTGATTGGAAAAGAATGGAACCCTGCAATTTGGAATGGGGATGTGTGGGAGGACCCTGATGAAGCTGGGGATACTGAACGTATTAACTCTGATGACGTTTTTTTGCCAGAGGATACAGCCTCCCCAACCCAGTGGTGCGACATCCCTTACCCTGCCTAGGTTGCCCTTAGCATTTCTACCTTTGTCTGAAGAGATTAACCATGCACTGCCTGAGGCAACAGTGATGGACTTCCCATGAGGCAGTTGCCAGGCAAGACAATGCTGATTCTCCTCAGGACCCATCCCCAATACCCCTGTTTGCTTCTAGACCTATAACTAGACTCAAGTCCCTGTAAGCCCTTAGAGGTAAGGTTCAGAGTATGACCCATAAGGAGATGTGCTACACTTTAAGAGAACTGTTTTAGTTTTCTAATTTATATAATCAGAAATCTGGAGAACAGACATGGAAATTGATATTAAGGGTGTAGGATAATGGTGGAAGGAACAGAAAGTTGGATTAGGCTGAATTTATTGATAGTGAATAAGTCCCATGAGAACTGATGGCTTTATAAAGGGAAACCCCTTTTGCTTGGTTCTCATTTTCTCTTGCCTGCCACCATGTAAAGTATGACTTCTGCTTTCCACCATGACTTTGAGGCCTCCCCAGCTATGTGGTACTGTGAACCTATTAAACCTCTTTTTCTTTATCAATTACCCAGTCTCGGTATGTCTTTATCAGCGGTGTGAAAATAGACTAATACATCCAGTTAAAGTAGGGCCTTATGGAGGTCAGGTAGTTAATGGAGTTTTAGCTCAGATCTGACTTACAGTGAGTCCTGTGTGTCCCTGAGCTCATCCTGTGGTCATTTTCCTAGTACCAGAATGCATAATTGGCATAGAAATTCTTAGCAATTCCCCCACTGGATCCCTGACTGGTAGGGTGAGGGCTACTATGGTGGGAAAGGCCAAATGGAGCCATCAGAGCTGCCTCTACCTAGAAAAATAGTAAATCAAAACCAATATCATATCCCTGGAGGGACTGTGGAGATTAGTGCAACCATCGAGGACGTGAAAGATGCAGGAGTGGTGATTCTCACTGAATCCCTGTTCAAATCTCCTATCTGGCCTGTGCAGAAGACAGATGGATCTGGGAGAATGACAGTGGATTATCTTAAGGTTAACCAAATGGTGACTCCAATTGAGACTGCTGTACCAGATGTGGTTTCATTGCTGGAACGTATTAACACATCTCCTGGCACCTAGTATGTAGCCATTTGCCACTGATTTGGCAAATACCTTTTTCTCCACTCCTGTTCATAACGCCCCCCAGAAGCAATCTGCCTTCAGCTGGCAAGGCCAGCAATATACCTTCACTGTCCTACCTCAGGGGTGTATCAACTCTCTAGCTTTGTATCATAATCTCTTTCACAGAGATCCTGATTGTTTTTCCCTTCCACAGTATATCGCGTTTGTCCATTACATTGATAACATTATGCTGATTGGATCCAGTAAGCAAGAAGTAGCAAACACACGACTTATTGATAAGACTTTTGAGTGCCACGGCATGGAAAATTAATCTAACTAAAATTCATAGACCTTCTACCTCAGTACAATTTCTAGGGGTCTAGCAGTTGTGGGGCTGGTTGATATTCCTTCTGAGGTGAATGATAAGTTGTTGCATTTGGCGTCTCCTACACACAATGCCTAGTGGGCCTATTTGGATTTTGGAGGCAATACATTCCTCATTTAGGTATGTAACTCCAGCCCATTGATCGAGTAACCTGAAAGGCTGTCAGTTTTGAGTGGGGTCCAGAACAAGAGAAGGCTCTGCTGCAGGTCCTGCCTGCTATGCAAGCTGCTCTGCCACTTGGACCATATTACCCAGCAGATTCAATGTGACTTGAGATGTCAGTGACAGATAGGGATGCTGTTTGGAGCCTTTGGCAGGCCCCCATAGGTCACAGTGAAGGTCTCTTGGATTTTGGAGCAAGGCCCTGCCGTCTTCTACAGATAACTACTCTCCTTTTGAGAGACAGCTCTTGGCCTGTTACTGGGTTACTAGAAACTGAACGTTTGACTATGAGTTGTCAAGTCACCATGTGACCTGAACCACCTATCGTGAACTGGGTGCTTTCTGACCCATCTAGCCATAAAGTGTGGCATGCACACTTCAGCAGCCTTCCATCATCAAATGAAAGTTATATATGCTTGATTGGGCTTGAGTAGCTCCTGAAGACACAAGTAAGTTACATGAGGAAGTGGCTCAAATGCCCATGGTGTCCACTCCTGCCACCCTGCCCTCTCTTCCCCAGCCTGCACTGATGGCCTCATTGGGAGTTTCCTATAATCAATTGACAGAAGAAGAGAAGACTAGGGCTTGGTTTACAGATGGCCATGCATGATATACAGGCACCACCTGAAAGTGGACAGCTACAACACTACAGCCCCTTTCTAGGACATTCCTGAAGAACAGTGACCAAGGGAAATCTTCCCAGGGGGCAGAATTTCGAGCAGTGGACTTTGCTTGGAAAGAGAAATGGCCAGATGTGTGATTATATACTGATTCATGGGCTGTAGCCAACGGTTTGGCAGGATGGTCAGGGACTTGGAAGAAACATGACTGCAAAATTGGTGACAAAGAAATCTGGGGAAGAGGAATGTGGACCTCTCTGAATGGTCAAAAACTGAAGTTATTTGTATCCCATGTGAATGCTAACCAAAGGATGACCTCAGCAGAGGAGGATTTTAATAATCAAGTGAATAGGATGATTCATTCTGTGAGCACTGCTCAGCCTCTTTCCCCAGCCACCCGTGTCATCGCCTAATGGGCCCATGAATAAAGTGGCCATGGTGGCGGGGGTGGAGGTTACACAGGTGCTCAGCAACATGGGCTTCCACTCACCAAGGCTGACCTGGCTACGGCCATTGCTGAGTGTTTAATTTGCCAGCAGCAGAGACCAATATTGAGCCCTTTATATGGCACCTTTCTTCGGGGTGATCAGCTAGCTACTTGGTGGCAGGTTGATTATATTGGACCTCTTCCATCAGGGAAAGGGCAGCAGTCTGTCCTCACAGGAATAAACATTTACTCCCCATGTGAGTTTGCCTATCCCGCACTCAATGCTTCTGCCAAGACTACCATCTGTGGACTCACAAAATGCCTTATCCACCATTATGGTTTCCACACAGCATTGCCTCTGACAAAGGCATTCACTTTACAGCTAAAAAAGTATGGCAATGGGCTCATGCTCATGGAATTAACTGGTCTTACCATGTTTCCCATCATCCCGAAGCAGCTGGATTGATAGAAGGATGGAATGGCCTTTTGAAGTCACAATTACAACGCTAAGTAGGTGACAGTGCTTTTCAGGGCTGAGGAAAAGTTCTCCAGAAGGCTATGCATTCTCTAAATTGGGATCCAATATATGGTACTGTTTTTCCCATAGCCAGGATTCATGGGTTCAGGAATGAAGGGGTGGAAGTGGAAGTGGCGTCACTCACCATCAGCCCTGGTGACTCACTAGCAAAATTCTTGCTTTCTGTTACCGCACATTCTGCTGGCCTAGAGATTTTAACTCCAGAGGGAGGAATGCTGCCATCAGGAGACACAACAATGATTCCACTAAGCTGCAAGTTAAGATTGTCACCTGGCCATGTTGGGGTCCTCCTACTCGTAAGTTAACAGGCTAAGAAGGGAGTTAGAGTGTTGGTTGGGGTGATTGACCTTAGACTATCAAGATGAAAGTCTACTACTCCACAATGGAGGTAAGGAAGAGTATGTGTGGAATGCAGGAGATCCTTTAGGGCATCTCTTAGTATTACCATGTCCTGTGATTAAGTCAATGGGAAACTACAACAACCCAATCCATGCAGGGACTACAAATGGCCGAGACTCTTCAGGAATGAAGGTTTGTGTCACTCCACCAGGTGAAAAACCATGCATGCTGAGGTGCCAGCTGAAGGTAAAGGGAATATAGGATGGGTAGTAGAAGAAGGTAGTCATCAATACCAGTTATGACCACGTGACCAGTTGCCGAAATGAGGACTGTAATTGTCATGAATATTTCCTCCTTATTTTGTTAAGAAAATGTTTGTGTATATATACACTTGCACTAAGAAAATATCTTAATTTTATTTCCTTTCTTTTTCCTTTATCATGCGACATAAGATTTATTGACTCCATATCAGCATATAAGTGTTGTTAACTTTATGCAATAACATTTAGGTTAAGGATTAGTGCACTTCTGGTTGTATGAAAGATAGCTGTATTACGTTAGGCATAATTATGACCTTATTATTGTCTTTATTTGGAGATATATATGGGTTCAAGTTGACAAGGGGTGGACTTGTGATGGTTAGTATTAAATGTCAACTTGATTGGATTGAAGGATTGATTGAATTGAAGTATTGTTTTTAGGTGTGTCTGCCAGGGTGTTGCTAGAGGAGGTGACATTTGAGTCAGTGGACTGGGAGAGGAAGACCCACCATTCATCTGGGTGGGCACCATTTCCTCAGCTGCCAGTGTAGCTAGTAAAAAACAGGCAGAAGGTAGAATTAGCAGATGTGCTGAGTCTTCTGGCCTTCAGCTTTCTCCTGTGTTAGATGCTTCCTGGCCTTGAATATCAGACTCCAAGTTCTTTGGCTTTTGGACTATTGAACTTACACTAGTGTTTTTTCCAGGGACTCTCAGTCCTTCAGTCATAGACTGAAGTCTGTGTTAGCTTCCCTACTTTTGAGGTTTTGGGACTCCAGACTGATCCACTACTGGCTTCCTTGCCCCTCAACTTGCAAACTGCCTATCGTGGGACTTTACCTTGTGATCGTGTGAATCAGTTCTCTTTAATAAAGTCCCTTTCATCTATACATCTAACCTATTAGTTCTGTCCCTTTAGAGAACCCTGACTAATACACTCAGTTCACAAGGCCTTCCGCAATTTGACCTCTACTAATATCCTGTCTCTCCACTCTGTCTTCTGATCACCTCCTTTCATGCCTTGGGTCTTTGAACATATTATCCTGTTCCTGGATTACTTTTTTTCTCTCTTCCATCAACACCTCACTCAAATCACTCTAATTTATCCTCCAAGTCGGCCTTGGGCATCAATTTCTTCAGAAAAAAGCAATAGCAGCACACAACATTAACAACTTTGCCATCTTTCTGTGGGCTTTCATAGGGAACCTCCTCCTATCTTAATGCTAACCTAGAATACATTCTATTCTAACTATCTGGTTGTCTGTTTCACAATCTTAAGATTTCTGAAGTTAAAGATCCCATCTATTTTGTTCCCTATTACATTTTTAGGATCCACTTTGGTGGCTGGCACTTAGTAGATACCCAATAGTTATTTATGAACTGAATGGATGCAATTTAGTTTCTGAATACCCTCTTTTTTTCAAGATTGACAATAGGCTTTAAATCAATGACATATCCAATACTTATTTTCTTCCACCTCTACCCAATAATTTTAACATGGTTGATTTTTCCTTTAAAATATTTTTCTCCATTGATGTAGATGAAACTGCTCTTTATTGGTTTTCTCTTTATAACCAATCTGTCTTCTACAATGAATTCTTTTCATCTTTCACGTCCTCAATATGGGCACACTCTTTGTTATGATTACACCAACCTTCTATGTTTAGATGACTCCCAAATTTCTTGTTCAACCCATAATAGTAACTTAAGTTCAAGCCCTTTCTCACTGAATATTTCTGTTGGGACCTTTTTCTCCTGGAACTTAATAGATCTTAATCTGTGCTTATCTTTTCTTGCCTCCAAACAGCTTTCTGTCAACATGGACCCATATCCTCAATTATCTCCTGTCTGAACTTTACCATCATAGCTCAGACCTCATGCTTCCTTATCTGCCTTCCTTGAATATCTCAAATCTACCTACTGGCACATGTACATGCCCTACGCATTTCTATATTTACATCTTTATTCTGCCTTCCTAGAATACCCTTTGCTTACTGTTCTGCTCATCTGAGTTCTACATTTCTCTCAAGGTTCATCTAATACTATCTTTTACTATAAACATTTCTAAGTTACACCAATCTTAAGAGAGAGTTATAGGAATGTCTCTCAAAAGATAGTACATATCATCTTTACTATATTGTTTGTAATTTAGCATACATTGCAATGAATATATATTATGTATTTGTTTCCCTTTCAGTTCTATGATCCAATTCAGAACTCAATACTGGGAAAGTAGATTAGAGTGATATTATAAAAGGCCTCAGCCAGGCATGGTGGTTCATGCCTGTAATCCCACGACTTTGGGAGGCCGAGGCAGGAGGATCATGAGGTCAGGAGATCGAGACCGTCCTGGCTTACATGGTGAAACCCATCTCTAATAAAAATACCAAAAAAAAAAAAAATTAGCTGGGCATGGTGGCGGGCACCTGCATTCCCAGCTACTCGGGAAGCTGAGGCAGGAGAATGGCATGAACCCAGGAGGCAGAGGTTGCAGTGAGCCAAGATCGTGCCACTGCACTCCAGCCTGGGTGACAGAGTGAGACTCCATCTCAAAAAAAAAAAAAAAATAAATAAATAAATAAATAAAAACCCTCGAATTCTAGGATAACATGTTTGTATCTGGATCAAAACTGTTTTAAAAATCTGAATCTAGTGGCAATGAGTCCATGGAGATGTGTGTGTGTGAATGAAGGACAGGGAGCCTGGGTAGAAAAGGAAAATGGATACACAGAGGCCAGTTAGAGTAGTTTATAGTGGCCTTATAGTACTCAACCAAAAAATGAAAGTGGAGACAGTGGACAAAGAAGAAGATATACAAATGAATGATCTTATAGAAGTAGGATTAATAGGTTTTGACAGCTGAGATTTTAAGAGTAACTGACAGAGAATCATCGTGAGTCATTTATTTATTCTACAAATTTTCACTGAGCTGCCAGTGTGAGGCACACTCTAGATGGTGCCAACAACAACCCTCATGGAGCTCACATTCTAGTGGGTGACATCAAGATTCCAACCTGTATGACTGAAAGACAGTGAGCCATTGATATAGAGAGTAAATATAGAAATAGAAAGTTTCAGAATGTTGATATATTTAGTTTTATACATAATTATTATGGCTCACTATCTGCCAGACACTGCTTTAATCACTTTGCATGTATTAACTCATTTAATATTCATTAAAATCCTATGAAGTAGTTCTTATCATTATCCCCACTAAATAGATGAGGTACCGGTACACAGAAAGGCTAAGTAACTGGGCTCAGTTCAGTACAGTGTTAAGTGAAAGAACAGGGATCAAATAAAGGCAGCCTGTTTCATGAGTCTACAGGATTATTCCTAAAGCATAATTAGCTTTTACATATTTTGAGACTAACAGATGAACAATTTTAGAAGGTAACTGGAAGACAAAATAGAGGTTTAGAAAAGAGTTAGAGACTGTGTATACATAAACACTTGGGAATCATCTACATACAAGTAATATGTTACCTAAGTTCACAAGACCCTGCACAATCTGACCTCTGCTAATGCTCTTCTCACCACTCTGTTCTAATCACATCCTTTCATGCCTTGGGATCTTTGAATATATTTTCTTTCCTGGATTACCTTTTCTCTCTTCCATCAACACCTCACTAAAATAACTCCATCTTTTCCTCCAAGTCTGTTTTGGGTATCACTTTCTTTAGAAAACAACAATAGCAGCACACAACATTAACAACTTTCCAGCCTTTCTATGGGCTCACATGGGTATGTACCCTACCCCATTGTAAACCCACCTAAAATACATCCTATTCTAATTATCTGGTTACTTATCCACTTAAATCTGTGGAACTAAAGGATGTTGCTCAGAGACAAATTTATATTTTAGCTTTACCTTGCAATATATCAGTGACGCATTCTAAAACTTTCATTGGATTTGTGTCATTACAGGTTTCTGATTATTCTCATTTCCCTCTGACTCCTCTTTTTCATTTTCTTCTCCTCCACTCCCTCTCAATTGGCTTCTCAGGGCTACCTTTTAATATACCTCTTCTTTGCATTCCACATCTTTTCCCTGAGTGATCTCATATTAACCCATGGTTTCTGTTACAACTTATTTGGTTAAAAATTTTTTTTTTTTTTTTTTTTTTTTGAGACAGAGTCTCTCTCTGTCACTAGGCCAGAGTGCAGTAGCATGATCTTGGCTCACTGCAGCCGCCACCTCCCAGGTTCAAGCAATTCTCCTGCCTCAGCCTCCTGAGTAGCTGGGACTACAGGCATGTGCCACCACGCCCAGCTAATTTTTGTATTTTTAGTAGAGACAGGGTTCACCATGTTGGTCAGGATGGTCTTGATCTCTTAACCTCGTTATCTGCCTCCCTTGGCCTCCCAAAGTGCTGGGATTACAGGCGTGAGTCACAGTGCCCAGACGGTAAAAAAATTTTAATGTCCAGTGCAGTCATCTTTCCTGAGCTCCAGACCCAAATGCTCAATAGCTTCCTGGATATATTCAGTTAGATAGTGAAGTCACCTCAAATCCAATATGACCAGCTGGAATTTATCTTATTTATCTCCAAACTTGCTCTTCTTATATGTCTTATCTTCATGAGTAGAACCATTATTCACTGCAGCATCCAGGTTAGAAAACTTGGAGTCATCTTGAACCTATCTCTCATTTATCCTTCTATCCCTTCCATCCAATAGGTCATCAACTATGTTTTAAAATTTTCTGCTGGATACATAACAGGAGATCCAGACTGCTTTCATTCAGTTCTCATCACTTTAAGATGGATTTATGCAATTATCACCTAATTATCTTTTCCATACTGTTTCCATGGTAGTTATTATTAAATTCAAAGTAATTTAAGCCCCTGCTTAAATTTCTTCAATGGCTCTCCCATAGCTTTCAGAATAATTTTTAAATCCTCAGCGGAGCTTCTTTGTCTGCCTTCTAATCTTATCTAGTGCCCCTCATTGTCATAAACACTTCACTTTCTAGCGATTTTCCAGGCACATCATGTTCCTTCACTCCTTCCTTGGCACTTTCTAGTCCCTCTGCTGAGGAGGCCCCTCCCCTTCTTCACTTGGCTGAAACCCAGAGATTTGATGAAATTTTACCACCGTCAACCCAGAAGCCTCCATGACCTTTCCTTACTCTGAGTCTGATTTGGATGGTCCCTCTCTGTTCCTATCCAGTCCCATATGTTCCTCTATGAGAGCATGCATCCGCCATTCGCTGCTTCTTGATAAATTAGTCTTTGTTCCCACTAGGCTGTAAATTCCCTGAGAACAAGAATCACCTTTACTCACCTTTATAGTCCTAGCATATATTACAGCCTGGTACAGAATGTGGTCCCATTAAATTGGTTAAAAGTATGATGAATTAAGAAATGGAAAATATTCCTTAAAAATATACATTACCCCATTTTGGGACCCTGTAGCATGAGAATTATAATACTTCCAAAGAACAATGGAAAACATTATAGAACTATGGAGAAATAAATAAACAAAAGCATTAGAATTATTTATTAGTATTGGGGGCACAGAGAAATGATTATAATGGAATGCTTTTATCATATAAGAATCAAATCCAAACTGTAAGTTACCTGAGAGATTGGTACACATCTGTTGTGTTTATATTGATCTCCCTAGCCCTTAGCACATGTTAGGCATGAAAAAGATATTTATTGAACTTTCTCAAATGAGCACAGTAGCAGGCATTCAAATTAGATGTGCTGCTAATGTTGACAGAAATTAAAATGGACTTCTAAAAATGTTTTGTATTGATTTCTTGGAGGTCTTTCGGTATTATCTATTAACGCCTTATATGTCTTTTGCCAGCTTTTCCCCATCCCCCCAGTTTTTTTTTGTTTGTTTTTTTTTGTTTGTTTGTTTGTTTTGCTGTGTTTTGAACTACATTTATGGGATTTTTGCCTTTCGGAGTTTTATATATATATATATATATATATAAATAAAGAGATGGAGTCTTGCTCTGTTGCTCAGGCTGAAGTGCAGCGGCACAATTACAGCTCATGTAATGTCGAACCACTTGACTCAAGTGATCCTGCTGCCTCAGCCTCCTGAGTAGCTAGGACCACAGGCACACACCACTATACCTGGTTCATCTTTAAAAAATTTTCTGCAGAGACAGGGTCTCACTATGTGGCCCAGGCTGGTCTCAAACTCCTGACCTCAAGCAATCCTCTTGCCTTAATCTCCTAAAGTGCTGTGTTAAAGATGTGAGTCACTGTGCCTGGCCAGACTTTTTATTTTTATGTAGTCAAACTTTTCATTTTTTTCCTTTATTGTTTCTGGGTTTCAGGCTATGCTTAGAAAGGTTTTCTGCACCTCAGTATTGAAAAAGTATGCCTCTGTATTTTATAGTTGTATCTGTCTATGTTAATATTTTTAATCCATTTGGAATTTATATTTGTATATAATATATCTTGATTTAATGATTATTGTGCATTCTTTGTTGTATATCACTTTATACTGGTTCGATTTTAAAAGACAGGGGATGTGTATTCAAATCATCTTATTCATAAAATCATACCAGCCTAGGTGAGTCATTCAACTGGAGGCCTGCATTCATCGTCTGTCTATTAGAATCTGGTGAGAAATTTCTTATTGGTCATTTCATAGTCTTGGCTGCCCTGATCCCTTCTCCACTCAGCAATCACTAGGATGTTCTTAAAACACTATAACGAAATTTCTATGCCACCAGATATTTGTGTCTGTTTTGTTCACTGCTATGTCCCCAGTGTCTAAACCCATGCCTGGCATACAGCAGGCACTTAATAAATATATTTTGATGGAAACGTAAGTAGACTCATGCTACTTCCCTGCTTAAAACCTTTTAAAGGCGTCTGATATCTAACATAATACAATTTAAACCACAAGGTTGTATTTTACCTGGCATCTGCCTACATTTCACACTTGATGTAATTCTACCCCCTCCCTGATTAATATCTGATCCCCTACTTTGGCCCCATATCACAGCAGCCATCTCTCTACTGTACAAACATACTGAATTGTTCCCCCTCAAGGCCTTTGTAGGCCCCCTGCTCTTCCCCACTTTGAGAACCTTCTTGTACACTAGACAGCAGTGTAAATATGACTGCCTTATAGAAATAGTTCTTGATTCTGCTATGGAGAGTACCTGTGTCTCAAGTTGTGTTTTTAACAATCTCATGATTTTGCAACTTATAATCTTTTATAATTCGGTTACTTTGCTTTTTATTTTCTTTCTTCCAGACCAAAATGTAAGCTCTATGACAGTCTGCATTTTGTCTGTTTTCTCTAATGTGACTTTGGTGCCCAACATAATGCCTGAGGTTTAGTAGGTACCCAAGAAATATTTGTTAAAAATTTTTTTTAAGCTTTTTAATTTTGCTGTACTTATAATTATTTTTTATTATAGGAAAAGGATAAAAATTCAGAACCAGCAAAAAAAAAGAGATACAGAAAGTTGAATGTGGGTCTTGCAGGTTCCCAAATGCACAGGTGTGTTCTTAGGGATGTGTTATCCTTCTGGTATTCATATGTAGAAAAATACAGAGTATTGCCAACTCTAGAAGCTTGACCAAACATCAGTGTCGAGAGTATTGACTGAGGCTTCATTATGTAGGCAGTATTGATTGAGTTATTGCACATGTGGTTGAGCTCAATCTCTACCCTCTCCCTTCTTAGAGCCTCTCCCTCCTTAGAGGCTATTTCATGTGGCTCAAACTCCAAATCTTTAACCACTGGGTTGGTCTTTCTGGCACAGCCAAGACCCCATCTTGAGTCATCTCATTAGCATAAACTTTCAGTTGTATTGACAGGGGAGAGATTTCCATCATTTGACTAATTCTAACCATTTATAGCATACTTCCCAAAGGTCAATCAGTCCTCTCTTTGGATAAAGTTAATTTTTCACTAAACAGAATTGTGTTCATTTCAAAAATTACACTTTTGTAATAAATATTTCTAATTTCATATATTATATAATTTTTCTAATTATTTTATTTAAGTTCTGGGATACATGTGCAGAATATGCAGGTTTGTTGCATAGGTATATACATACCATGGTGGTTTGCTGCACCATCAACCTGTTGAGAGGTGACAACATGCTAGCAGCCCTCACTCTCAGAGCCTCCTCCGCCTCCGTGTCCACTCTGGCAGCACTTGAGGAGCCCTTCAGCCCACCACGGCACTGTGGGAGCCCCTCTCTGGGCTGGCCCAGGCCACAGCCTACTCCCTCTGCTTTCAGGGAGGTGTCGGGGGAGAGGCGCAGGCGGGAACCGGAGCTGAGTGCAGGGCTCACGGGCCAGCGTGAGTTCCAGGTGGGCATGGGCTCGGCAGCCCTTGCACTCGCAGCTGCCGGCCGGCCCCAGGCAGTGAGCAGCTTAGCATCCAGGCTAGCAGCTGCAGAGGGTGCGCCGGGTCCCCCAATAGTGCCAGCCCACCGGTGCTGTGCTGGAATTCTCACCGGGCCTCAGCTGCCTCCCCGCCAGGCAGGGCTTGGAACCTGTAGTTGTCATGCCTAAGCCTCCCCCGCCAGGACTCCACCAGCTGTGGGCTCCTGTGAGGCTGGAGCCTCTCCGACGGGGGCTGCCCCTGCGCCAGAGCACCCAGTCCCATCGACCGCCCAAGGGCTGAGGAGTGCGGGGGCACTGCATGGGACTGGCAGGCAGCTCCACCTGCAGCCGCAGTGCGGGATTCACTGGGTGAAGCCAGCTGGGCCTCTGAGTCTAGTGGGGACTTGGAGAACTTCCATGTCTGGCTAAAGGATTGTAAACGCACCAGTCAGCACTCTGTGCCTAGCTCAGAGTTTGTAAACACAGCAATCAGTACTCTGGGTCTAGCTCAAGGTTTATAAATATACCAATCGGTACTCTGTATCTGGCAAACCTAGTGGGGACTTGGAGAACTTTTCTGTCTAGTACTCTGTGTCCAGCTAAAGGATTGTAAACCCACCAATCAGTGCTCTGTGTCTAGCTCAGGGTGTAAATATACCAATCAGTACTGTGTCTAGATCAAGGTTTGTAAATACACCAATCAGTACTCTGTATCTAGCTAACCTAGTGGGGACTTGGAGAACATTTCTGTCTAGCACTCTGTGTCTAGCTCAGGGATTGTAAATGCACCAATCAGCACCCTGTCAAAACAGTCCAATCAGCTCTCTGTAAAATGGACCAATCAGCTCTCTGTAAAATGGACCAATCAGCAGGATGTGGGTGGGGTCAGATAAGGGAATAAAAGTGGGCTGCTGGAGCCAGCCAATGGCAACCCGCTGGGGTTCCCTTCCACACTGTGGGAGGTTTGTTCTTTGGCTCTTTGTAGTAAATCTTGCTGCTGCTCACTCTTTGGATCAAAGCAGCTTTTAAGAGCTGTGACATTCACTACGAATGTCTGCAGCTTCACTCCTAAAGCCAGTGAGACCGCAAACCCACAGGGAAGAAGGAACGATTCCAGACAGGCCACCTTTAAGAGGTGTAACACCGCAAAGGTCTGCACCTTCACTCCTGACAGAAAGACCACGAACCCACCAGAAGGAAGACGTTCCAGACACATCTGAACAGCTGGAGAAACAAACTCTGGACACACCATCTTTAAGAACTGTAACACTCACCGCGAGGGTCCGCAGCTTCATTCTTGAAGTCAGTGAGACCAAGAACCCACCAATTCTGGACACATTTGGCAACCATGAAGGGACCTTCACCTATCGCCAAGCAGTGAGACTTTCGCCTATCGCCAAGCAGTGGGACATCAACTATCACTGAGTGGTGAGTGGACACACTGTCATCTACATTAGGTATTTCTTCTAATGCTATCCTTCCCCTAGCTCCCCACCCCCTCCCCCAACAGGTCCTGGTATGTAATGTTCCCCTCCCCATGTCCATGTGTTCTCATTGTTCAACTCCCACTTATGAGTGAGAACATGCAGTGTTGGTTTCCTATTCCTGTGTTAGTTTGCTGAGAACAGTGGTTTCCAGCTTCATCCATGTCACCACAAAGGACATGAACTCATCATTTTTTATGGCTGCATAGTATTCCATGGTGTATATGTGCCACATTTTCTTAATCCAGTCTATCATTGATGGGCATTTGGGTTGGTTCCAAGTCTTTGCTGTTGTGAATAGTGCTGCAATAAACATACATGTGTATGTGTCTTCATAGTAGAATGATTTATAATCCATTGAGTATACACCCAGTAATAGGATTGCTGGGTGAAATGCTATTTCTGGTTCTAGATCCTTGAGGAATCACCACACTCTCTTTTACAAAGTTGAACTAATTTACACTCCCACTGACAGTGTAAAAGCATTCCTATTTCTCCACATCCTCTCCAGCATCTGTTGTTTCCTGACTTTTTAATGTTTGCCATTTTAACTGATGTGAGATGGTATCTCATTGTGGTTTTTACTTGCATTTCTCTAATGACCAGTGATGATGAGCTTTTTTTCATATGTTCGTTGGCCACATAAATGTCTTCTTTTGAGAAGTGTCTGTTCATATCCTTCGTCCACTTTTTGATGTTTTATTTTTTTTTCTTGTAAATTTATTTAAGTTCCTTTTGGATTCTGGATATTAGCCCTTTTTCAGATGGATAGATTGAAAAAATTTATTCTATTCTGTAGGTTGCCTGTTCATTCTGATGATAGTTTATTTTGCTGTGCAGAAGCTCTTTAGTTTAATTGTATCCCATGTGTCAATTTTGGCTTTTGTTGTCATTGCTTTTGTTGTTTTAGTCATGAAGTCTTTGCCCATGCCTATGTCCTGAATGCTATTGCCTAGGTTTTCTTCTAGGGTTTTTATGGTTTTATGGTTTTTATGGTTCTAAGACTTATGTGTTTAAGTCTTTTTTTAATGGTTTTATGGTTTTTATGGTTCTAAGACTTATGTGTAAGTATTTAATACATCTTGAGTTACTTTTTGTATAAGGTATAAGGAAGGGGTCCAGTTTCAGTTTTCTGCTCGTGGGTAGCCAGTTTTCTCAACACTGTTTATTAAATATGGAATGCTTTACCCATTTCTTGTTTTTGTCAGGTTTGTTAAAGATCAGATGGTTGTAGATGTGTGGCATTATTTCTAAGGCCTCTGTTCTGTTCCATTGGTCTATGTATCTGTTTTGGCACCATTAATATGCTGTTTTGATTACTGTAGCCTTGTAGTATAGTTTGAAGTCAGGTAGTGTGATCCCTCCAGCTTTGTTCCCTTTGCTTAGGATTGGCTATACAGGGTTTTTTTTCTGGTTCTATATGAAATTTAAGGTAGTTTTCTTCTGATTCTGTGAAGACAGTCAATGGTAGCTTGATGGGGATCGCATTGAATCTATAAATTGCCTTGGGCAATATGGCCATTTTCACAATATTGATTCTTCCTATCCATGAGCATGGAATGTTTTTCCATTTGTTTGTGTCCTCTCTTATTTCCTTGAGCAGTAATTTGTAGTTCTCCTTGAAGAGGTCCTTCATTTCCCTTGTAAATTGTATTCCTAGGTATTTTATTCTCTTTGTAGCAATTGTGAATGTGAGTTCACTTATGATTTGACTCTCTGTCTATTATTGGTGTATAGGAATGCTTGTGATTTTTGCACATTGATTTTGTATCCTGAGACTTTGCTGAAGTTGCTTATCAGCTTAAGGAGATTTTGGGCTGAGATGATGGGGTTTTCGAAATATATAATCGTGTCATCTGTAAACAGAGACAATTCGACTTCCTCTCTTTTGATTTGAATACTCTTTATGTCTTTCTCTTGCCTGATTGACCTGGCCAGAACTTCCAATGCTATGTTGAATAGGAGTGGTGAGAGAGGACATTCTTGTCTTGTGCCGGTTTTCAAAGGGAATGCTTCCAGCTCTTGCCCATTCAATATGATATTGCCTGTGTGTTTGTCATAAATAGCTCTTATTATTTTGAGATACATTCTATCAATACCTAGTTTATTGAGAGTTTTCAGCATGAAGGGGTGTTGAATTTTATCAAAGGCCTTTTCTTCATCTGTTGAGGTAATCATGTGGTTTTTGTCATTGGCTCTGTTTATGTGATGGATTACGTTTATTGATTTGTGTATGTTGAACTAGCCTTGCATCCCAGGGATGAAGCCGACTTGATTGTGATGGATAAGCTTTTTGATGTGCTTCTGGATTTGGTTTGCCAGTATTTTATTGAAGATTTTTGCATTGATGTTCATCAGGGATATTGGCCTGAAATTTTCTTTTTTTGTTGTGTCTCAGCTAGGTTTTGGTATCAGGATGATGCTGGCCTCATAAAATGAGTTAGGAAGTCCCTCCTTTTCTATTGTTTGGAATAGTTTTAGAAGGTATGGTACTAGCTCCTCTTTGTACCTGTGGTAGAATTGAGCTGTGAATCCATCTGGTCCTGGACTTTTTTGGTTGGTAGGCTATTAATTACTGCCTCAATTTCAGAACTTTCAGTGATTCAACTTCCTGGTTTAGCCTTGGAAGGGTGTATGTGTCCAGGAATTTATCCATTTCTTCTAGATTTTCTAGTTTATTTGCATAAAGGTATTTATAGTATTATCTGATGGTAGTTTGTATTTCTGTGGGATCAGTGGTGATCTCCCCTTTTTCATTTTTTATTGTGTCCATTTGATTCTTCTCTCTTTTCTTTTTTATTAGTCTGGCTAGTGGTCTGTCTATTTTGTTAATCTTTTCAAAAAACCAGCTCTTTGATTCATTGATTGATTGAAAGGCTTTTTTGGCTCTATCTCCTTCAGTTCTGCTCTGATCTTAGTTAATTCTTGTCTTTTGCTAGCTTTTTGTTTGCTCTTCTCTATTTTTTTTTATTGCGATGTTAGGGTGTTGATTTTAGATCTTTCCCACTTTCTCCTGTGGGCATTTAGTGCTATAAATTTCCCTCTAAATACTACTTTAGCTATGTCCCAGAGATTCTAGTACATTGTGTCTTTGCTCTGATTGGTTTCAAATAACTTCTTTATTTCTTCCTTAATTTCATTGTTTACCCAGTAGTCATTCAGGAGCAGGTTGTTCAGTTTCCATGTAGTTGTGCAGTTTTGAGTGAGTTTCTTGAGTTCTAATTTGATTGCACTGTGGTCTGAGAGAATGTTATGATTTCTATTATTTTCCATTTGCTGAGGAGTGTTTTACTTCCAATTATGTGGTCAATTTTAGAATAATTGCGATGTGGTGTTGAGAAGAATGTATATTCTGTTGATTTGGGGTGGAGAGTTCTGTAGATGTCTATTAGGTCTGCTTGGTCCAGAGCTGAGTTCAAGTCCTGAATATCCTTGTTAATTTTCTGTCTCATTGATCAGTCTAATATTGACAGTGAGGTGTTATAGTCTCCCACAATTGTTGTGTGGGAGTTTAATTCTCTTTGTAGGTCTCTAAGGACTTGCTTTATGAATCTGGGTGTTCCTGTATGGGGTGCATATATATTTAGGACAATTAGCTCTTCTTGTTGTGTTGATCCTTTTACCATTATGTATTGCCCTTCGTCTTTTTTTTGATCTTTGTTGGTTTAAAGTCTGTTTTATCAGAGACTAGGATTGCAACCTCTGTTTTGTTTGTTTTTTTGCTTTCCATTTGCTTGGTAAATATTCTTCCATCCCTTTATTTTGAGCCTATGTGTGTCTTTGCACATGAGATGGGTATCCTGAATACAGCACATCCATGGGTCTTGACTCTTTATACAATTTGTCAGTCTGTGTCTTTTAATTGGTGCATTTAGCCCATTTACATTTAAGGTTAATATTGTTATGTGTGAATTTGATCCTGTCATTATGATGCTAACTGATTATTTTGCCCATTAGTTGATGCAGTTTCTTCATAGTGTCGATGGCCTTTACAATTTGGTAAGTTTTTGTGGTGCCTGGTACCTGGTACTAGTTTTTCCTTTCCATGTTTAGTGGTTCCTTCAGGAGCTCTTGTAAGACAAGCCTGGTGGTAATGGAATCCCTTAGCATTTGCTAGTCTGTAAAGGATTTTAATTCTCTTTCACTTACGAAGCTTAATTTGGGTGGATATGAAATTCTGGGTTGAAAATTGTTTTCTTTAAGAATGTTGAATATTGGCTCCAACTCTCTTCTGGCTTGTAGGGTTTCTGCAGAGAGATCCGCTGTTAGTCTGATGGGCTTCCCTTTGTGGGTAATGCAATCTTTCTGGCTGCCCTTAACATTTGTTTTTTCTTATTATACTTTATGTTCTAGGGTACATGTGCACAACGTGCAGGTTTGTTACATATGTATAAATGTGCCATGTTGGTGTGCTGCACCCATTAACTCGTCATTTACATTAGGTATATCTCCTAATGCTATCCCTCCCTCCTCCCCCAACCACACAACAGGCCCCAGTATGTGATGTTCCCCTTGCTGTGTCCAAGTGATCTCATTGTTCAGTTCCCACCTATGAGTGAGAACATGTGGTGTTTGGTTTTCTGTTCTTGTGATAGTTTGCTGAGAATGATGGTTTCCAGCTGCATCCATATCCCTACGAAGGACATGAACTCATTCTTTTTTATGACTGCATAGTATTCCATGGTGTATATGTGCCACATTTTCTTAATCCAGGCTGTCATTGATGGACATTTGGGTTGGTTCCAAGTTTTTGCTATTGTGAATAGTGGTGCTGCAGTAAACATGCGTGTGCATGTGTCTTTATAGCAGCATGATTTATAATCCTTTGGGTATATACCCAATAATGGGATGGCTGGGTCAAATGGTATTTCTAGTTCTAGATCCTTGAGGAATCACCACACTGTCTTCCACAATGGTTGAACTAGTTTACAGTCCCACCAACAGTGTAAAAGTGTTCCTGTTCCTCCACATCCTCTCCAGCACCTGTTGTTTCCTGACTTTTTAATGATGGCTATTCTAACTGGTGTGAGATTGTATCTCATTGTGGTTTTGATTTGCATTTCTCTGATGGTGAGTAATGATGAGCATTTTTTTGTGTGTCTGTTGGCTGTATGCATGTCTTCTTTTGAGAAATGTCTGTTCATATCTTTTGCCCACTTTTTGATGGGGTTGGTTTTTTTTCCTTGTAAATTTGTTTGAGTTCTTTGTAGGTTCTGGATATTAGCCCTTTGTCAGATGAGTAGATTGCAAAAATTTTCTCCCATTCTGTAGGTTGCCTGTTCACTCTGATGGTAGTTTCTTTTGCTGTGCAGAAGTTATTTAGTTTAATTAGATCCCATTTGTCAATTGTGGCTTTTGTTGCCATTGCTTTTGGTGTTTTAGACATGAAGTCCTTGCCCATGCCTATGTCCTGAATGGTATTGCCTAGGTTTTCTTGTAGGGTTTTTATGTTTTTAGATCTAACATTTAAGTCTCTAATCCATCTTGAATTAATTTTTGTATAAGGAGTAAGGAAAGGATCCAGTTTCAGCTTTCTACTTATGGCTAGCCAATTTTCCCAGCACCATTTATTAAATAGGGAATCCTTTCCCCATTTCTTGTTTTTGGCAGGTTTGTCAAAGATCAAATGGTTGTAGATGTAAGGTATTATTTCTGAGGGCTCTGTTCTGTTCCATTGGTCTATGTCTCTGTTTTGGTACCAGTACCATGCTGGTTTGGTTACTGTTGCCTTTTATTATAGTTTGAAGTCAAGTAGCATGATGCTTCCAGCTTTTTTCTTTTGACTTAGGACTGTCTTGACAATGCGGGCTCTTTTTTGGTTCCATATGAACTTTAAAGCAGTTTTTTTTTTCCCAATTCTGTGAAGAAAGTCATTGTTAACTTAATGGGGATGGCATTGAATCTGTAAATTACCTTGGGTAGTATGGCCATTTTCATGATGTTGGTTTTTCCTGTCCATGAGCATGGACTGTTTTTCATTTGTTTGTGTTCTCTTTTATTTCATTGAGCAGTGGTTTGTAATTCTCCTTGAAGAGGTCCTTCGCATCCCTTGTAAGTTGGATTTCTAGGTATTTTATTCTCTTTGTAGCAATTGTGAATGGGAGTTCATTCATGATTTGGCTGTCTGTTTGTCTGTTATTGGTGTATAAGAATGTCCTTAACATTTTTTCGTTTATTTCAACCTTGGTCAATCTGATGATTATGTGTCTTGGGATTGCTCTTCTTGAGGAGTTTCTTTGTGGTGTTCTCTGTGTTTCCTGAATTTGAATGTTGGCCTATCTTGCTAGGTTGGGGAAGTTCTCCTGGATAATATCCTGAAGAGTGTTTTCCAACTTGGTTCCCTTCTCCTCATCACTTTCAGGTACACCAATCAAACATAGGTTTGTCTTGTCACATAGTCCCATATTTCTTGGAAGCTTTGTTTATTCCTTTTCGTTCTTTTTCTCTTTAATCTTGTCTTCATGCTTTATTTCACTAAGTTGATCTTCAATCTCTGATATCCTTTCTTCCACTTGATCGATTTGGTTATTGATACTTGTGTATGCTTCATGAAATTCTTGTGCTGTGTTTTTCAGATCCATCGGGTCATTTATGTTCTTCTCTAAACTGGTTATTCTAGTTAGCAATTTGTCTAACCTTTTTTCAAGTTTCTTAGGTTCCTTGCATTGGGTTAGAACATGTTCCTTTAGCTTGGAGGAATTTGTTATTACCCACTTCGGAAGCCTACTTCTGTCAATTTTTGAAACTCATTCTCTGTCCAGTTTTGTTTCCTTGTTGGCAAGGAGTTGGGATCCTTTGGAGGAAAAGAGGCATTCTGGTTTTTGGAATTTTCAGCCTTTTTGCGCTGGTTTATCTTCATCTTTGTGGATTTATCTACCTTTGGTCTTTGATGGCAGTGACCTTTGAATGGGGTTTTTGTGGGATCTCCTTTTTGTTGATGTTGATGCTATTCCTTTCTGTTTGTTAGTTTTCCTTCTAACAGGCCCCTCTACAACAGGTCTGCTGGAGTTAGCTTGAGTTCCACGCCAGACCCTGTTTGCCTGGGTATCACTAGTGTAGGCTGCAGAACAGCAAAGATTGCTGCCTGTTCCTTCCTCTGGAAGCTTTGTTTCAGAGGGCACCTGCCGGATGCTAGCCTGAACTCTCCTATATGGGGTGTCTGTTGACCCCTGCTGAGAGATGTTTTCTGGTCAGGCGGCATGGGGGTAAAGGACCCACTTGAGGAGGCAGTCTGTCCCTTAGCAGAGCTCCCGTTCTGTGCTGGGAGATCCACTGCTCTCTTCAGAGCCAGCAGGCAGGAATGTTTAAGTCTGCTGAAGCTGCACCCACAGCCACCCCTTCCCCCAGGTGCTCTGTCCCTGGGAGATGGGAGTTTTATCTATAAGCCCCTGACTGGGGCTGCTGCCTTTTTTTCAGAGATACCCTGCCCAGGGAGGAGGAATCTAGAGAGGCAGTCTGGCTACAGTGGCTTAGTGGTGCTGCAGTGGGCCCTGGCCAGTATGAACTTCCTGGTGGTTTTGTTTACACTATGAGAGGGAAACCACCTACTCAAGCCTCAGTAATGGCCATTGTTCCTTCTTCTGCCAAGCTCGAGCATCCCGGGTCTACTTCAGACTGCTATGCTGGCAGTGAGAGTTTCAAGCCAGTGGATCTTAGCTTGCGGGGCTCCCTAGGGGTGGGATCTGCTGAGCTAGACCACTTAGTTCCCTGGCTTCAGCCACCTTTCCAGGGAAGGGAATGGTTCTGTCTCGCTGGCATTCCAGGTGCCACTGGGGTATGAAAAAAATCTCCTGCAGCTAGCTTGGTGTCTACCCAAATGGCTACCCCGTTTTGTGCTTGAAACCCAGGGCCCTGGTGGTGTAGGTATATCGAGGGAATCTCCTGGTCTGTGGGTTGCAAAGACCATGGGAAAAGCATAGTATCTGGGCCAGAATGCACAGTTCCTCAAGACACAGTTCCTCATGGCTTCCCTTGGCTAGGGGAGGGAGTTCCCTGACCCCTTGCTCTTCCCAGGTGAGGGATGCCCCACCCTGCTTTGGCTCGCCCTCTGTGGGCTGTACCCATTGTTTGACAAGTCCCAATGAGATGAGGTGGGTACCTCAGTTGGAAATGCAGAAATCATCTGCCTTCTGCATTGATCTTGCTGGGAGCTGCATACCAGAGCTGTTCGTATTCGGCTATCTTGCCAGCCACCCAAACTTATTTTTATAGCAATGATTTGGTCAATGCTGAATTACCTGGTAATTAGCTTGACCATTTTTAAGAAAGTAATCCGTTGGATAAAAAGAAACTCATCATAATATAACTAATATCTTTAGTTTTAATTACTCTTGAATATAAAAACAATAATAACAAAACAGCTTATGCTTAACAGGTTTGATTATCTGCTCATTTTATTCAAAATGCTTAGTTATCAATAGATGAATTTATATAAAGATACATAATTGAAAAAGAAATGAAGAACATATTTTTCATTAGCACACAATTATATAGAAGTTATACAGAAACAGAGGTGTAAAGATATATCACAAACTGGGTGTTAAATGCATTACATAATTAAGAATGGGAAGTTAGAGAAAATGTGTGGTCTCTGGAAGAACAGAATAAAGGACAAAAAAACCATTATAATGGAAAACTGAAAAAAAAAAAGAAACATAAATTAGCACTGAGATTGTAAAAAGACTTGATGCTACCATCCTGCAAGTCCACTTAAGCATCACTTGAGTATGTAGTCATGCTAAGAACAGTGTCAGGGATATTAGAGGTAAAAGGAGGTCCAGTTAAAGCTGTAAAGTGAAAACATCTGGACAATCTAGAAGAAAGAAACAGTTAACAACAAAAACCCCCAACAAAATAGCATGTAAATACTAAATTGGACATTATTTTGAAAGATAAATAACATACCAGAAGACAGATGAAGAAGCTTTCAAAAACAAAATAAGAGGATAGAAGAATATTAAAAAGAATAGAAAGTTTAAAAAAAATACGTAAAGGCAGAGAAAGAAATCTGGTACAAACTCATGCAAAATTATGACTCTCCTAGAAACTGAAAATAATAATGTGTTAAAAAGAAGACAACCAAATCATATAAAATCATAATGACTGGCTGGTAGCAATGTTTTCTTTTCTGCTACTCTGTGATATATGTCAGCCTTCAGTAACTTTAAAATGCTTTTTTTCTTTATCCAAGCTGAAAATCATCAGGTAAATCTAGAAAAATTAAAATAAATAACTATCTTCTTTTTCCAGAAAAGTCTTTGCCTTTCTTTAGGATATTTTACCTCTGCTATCAGAAGGTGAAAATACAAATAACTAGTCCAAATGGAAAGTATTAATGGGAAGCTGAAAATTGTTTCAACCAACCAACACATACTTACTAATTGAGCACTTAGTATGAGATATGTGTTTGAGATTATAGAGATAACAAGTAGAAGACTCTTCTATTTATAATTGAGGGTTTAAGAAATAATCACATTACTCAATTCATAAAAAGTCATATCTGCATTAATTTGCTGATCTCTATCTAGTTATGCAGTTTATTATATAAGATGTGAAGATAAGTAAGGCAGCCTTACCACTATCAGCAAAACAAAGATGGTTCCAATACTTGAATAGCTGATGCAGTTTATTGTTTGAATGAGAGAGCTACTTCTCTGTAGCTATAAATTTATAGATATGCTTCAGTTTCTTTTATCTATAAATGGAGATAATGCCTACTCTATAGAATATAGAAAATACTCTCAGTAAATATCCATGTGCTTCCTCACATTCCCCACCTCCCTTGCAGTTACGTTTGGACATACAAGTAATTCTGGCCAGTGGGCTGTTAATAAAAGTAATGTGTGCCACTTTTAGTCTGAAGAATTTGAAAGCTGCAGTGCAATGTTTAGCTGTTTTGTACTGCAGTGATATGAAATCTGAGGATGACTACCCTGGAAATTTACCTGACCCACACTGGGTTAGAATAAACTTTTGTGTGTCAGAAATAAACTTCTGTGTTGTCAATCATG
Source organism: Theropithecus gelada (assembly GCF_003255815.1). NCBI lineage: Eukaryota > Metazoa > Chordata > Mammalia > Primates > Cercopithecidae > Theropithecus > Theropithecus gelada. Next base: position 80,801,076 of record NC_037671.1, on the reverse strand, counting down.
TTGAATTTCTATTTGTCATAGATTTGTGGAGCCAGTGTTGACCAATGTACAGGGTTATTTTGAAGATCATATGAGATGATGCATGTAAACTTCTTAGTATAGTGTCTTGCACAGAGGAAACAATAAATGAAAGCCATCATTATTTACAGACTTTCCTAAATAGAATTAGTTATTAAAAGCTTTTTCTGTCCAGGCAAAGTGGCACATGCCTATAAGCCAAGCCCTGAGGTGGGAGGATCTCTTGAGGCTGGGAGTTGGAGCAGCCTAGGCAACATAATGAGATCCTCATTTCTACAAATAAGAAAAAGTATTAGCTCAGAGTGGTGGCATATACTTGTAGTCCTTGCTATTTGGGAGACTGAGGTGGAAGGATCACTTTATCTCAGGAATCTGAGATGACAGTGATCACATCACTGCACTTCAGCCTTGGCAACAGAGCAAGACCCTGTCTCAAAACGAAACAAAGCAAAAACAGAAACAAAAGTTCTTTTTTTGTTGTTGTTATAAAATAAGTCAGTATTGGAAAGGAAACTCTAGAATATGTTGGTAGAAAATTTCCAAAGCTACTTCAATGCTTTTAGTTTCTCTACCTTTTTTTTTTTCAAATTGAGTACACAATCTTTTTGATAGGAGTGGCTACTCATTGAACTTGTACTTTTTGTAAACAAAGTATATGTTTTTGGTCAAAGATCTCTAAGGTTTTTATTTATGGATAATTCATTGCTCCAAACCAATGGTGAAAACTAGTGATCTTTCAAACATGGAAACACCCTATAATTTTCTTCTGGCATTGCAACAATTTGATGTTCGTCTTTCTCTTTTCTGGCTGAACCTATATACACTTAAGTATAGGATCACATTAAGAAAATGCTCAGACCACATGTAAACAACCTGTGGCTAGACAATTCCTGAACCCTATGCAATGTCCAATTTTCAAAGGATGTAAGCTTCTGTGTTGTTTTCTCTACCATATATTTTTCCACAAAAGTCCTACTTACTACTTTATCATGAACCGATGTATTTGGGCATAAGTCTAGACATGCTGTGATTTTAAAGAAGTAGATCATTTCCTGCCTACCCTATACTTTTGCCCTCTGGAGAGGGGATTTGGACATCTCCTGAGCCCTGAGACCCAGCTCTCTGGGTGTGTCTAGATAGAACTCCCGAATTAAAAATATTTGGGGAAAAGAGTTGGAAGGATATGAAGGAATTACAAAAAGTTTGAATCATCTGCAGATGAAAATAAGATGACCATAACAAGTCATGAAGAAAAGGGCAAGGAGGGTTGAATTAGGTTTATTCAATTGATGATCAGTTTTCATTTTTTATTAAGTAAAGCTACCACTTTAAAGGAAAGAAAAAAATGTGAATGTATTTGATAAATCAGATGACTCCAAAACATTCAAGTGTGAGTTGGTGGAAAAACAAACCAAGAGCGTCTGTTCATTTAGTCAGTGGATTTATAAACTAAATCAGGATGCTGTTTCCCTCAGCTTTTCTACAATTCCCTTTCCCTCAGTAGTGAAGATATGACTCATCAGGATTGATTATAGAGCTGAATAAAACAACCAGGAGAAGGCACGATGAGTGGTGAGAGGTGGGGGTAAACAACTGTCATTTAAATACAGCAGAAACATCTCCGTTTATGGTTCCTATGCAGGAGATTTCTCCCAAGCATGTTTCAGAGCTTAGAGATGGGCATAAGAGGCCACGTGGGATATTCTGTCAGGATGGGCAAGACCTCAGTTGAGCGCCACAGCATCTCAACTGGATGGGCTCTGGTCACTGCACATGAGGCCAGAAATCTGAATGAAGAAAATGACAGTTGCTCTTATGGAAGGATGCGAGCACAAAGCTGGGAGGGGGATTAACGCAGTGGGTGATGGGATCACTACATAGGCTGGCAGAATGGCTGAAACAAACAAGAGAAGGTTTAACAAAGATAAATACAAAAGATGCAGACAGTGTGTGAGAGAGAAAATAATAAAATAAAAATTCAGATTGTAGGTTAGGTTATTAAAAAATATTCATATTCTCAAAGTGTACGTGAACTTTTAAAAATAGGTTGAAGTAGTTCAACATAGAACACAAAACCTTAGAAAGTCTAAAAAATGTATCTAAATGACTCATATTCAAAAAAACTAAGAATAATATGCTACTTTTCACTAGTGAGATGTACAAAGATAAACAAAGTTTGATAGTAGGGTGTTGGCTCTGGGGTGGGCAAAGAAACATTCGTAAATCCTATTTCTGTTGTTGTAAGGCTTTGATAGAGCAATTTGGAAATTGGTACCAAAATTTAAAATAAATATGCTCTTTAACCACAGCAATTTCTAGCTATAATTTCATATGTTCAAAGACACACAAACAGAGATACAACAATTTACAACTTTTTGAAGCCTTCTTTGTTATTGCACAAACTGGACACTACTAATAGTAGTGCCAATAAGGGACTGGTTGAATAGATTGTTTTATGTAATCTAATGGAAAACTTTGTAGTACATTAAAAATACATCTATATATGCTAATATAATATGATAGACTATGAAATAATCACATGTTAAATGACAAAGTAGTTTGCCATTTAACGTATATAGAGTCTATGTATAGTTTTCTCTAATACTGAAGGAAAGATAAAGGAAATTGAGTCTTCAGGAGGTAAACAGAAATGCATTGTTGGGAAAAGGAAGAGGGGTTCTAAGCATCCAGAACAGAGTGTGCAATTAACATAAGTGTAAACTAGTATGAATTTCCAGGAAATAGTGACTAGTCTGCTTAGGATACATACCAAAGCACCTAGTTGCTAATTTTATATTGTTTTCTCCCTTGATTTCTGGTGCATGTGCCAGTGTAAATGTGTACAATATCTAAAAAATAAAACAATTCCTGGTTACCTAGAGTAACTACTAACATTGTTAGAAATGATTCAAACAAACATTGACAAGGCCTGATCACATAGGGAGCTCCCTAGCTTTCAGTAGTGGAATTCATCCACTCCTCCCAAGATTAGAGCTATGAAAGCTTTTGGTTAGAGCATGAAGTCAACTTTAACTGTCTCCTATAGTAACAAGGGAATCAACACCAACCTTATAAGTAAACAGGTACCTATGCTGTTTAAATATTTGCACCAATTGTCAATGGAGGCAAATATTTACCTACATTCTGGTAAATATGGCAATTTAAGTTTCCTTCTATAAAATTTTGAGCTAATTCTGGGGACATTTTTTGTTTGTGTGTGTGTAACTTGTAGTTTTACACTATAATATTGTATTTATCCTAATTTGTAGATTCAAATTTATAATATATTTGCTTGGATGAGGTCTGTTTTAGAATCATAGTCTCAACTTCATAAGTGTTGTGGTTAAGCTAGAAATGGTACCAGAGTTAATACCGGGTATCATACTGTGAACCTAAAGTGTAAAGTCGGCAAATACATTTTGTGTCCCTTTCATAAAGGATCCTATCTTAATGGTTCTTTCCTCCGGAGTCATCTTTGCATAGATTTCTTGCGGAATCCAACTTCCTGGAAGTCACCAGGGAGACCAGACACACTTTGGTCAAAATTGTTCCTAAATAGAATAAAATATGTCCTAGTAGAAAAGTTTTTATACGTTTTCAGTGACTGTTTCTCTAATTCATTCTTAATATTCTTGTAGCTGTAAATAAAAATAGTATGATGATGAATCTCATTTCCTTTTTTTTAAGAAAAAAAAGCTGTTTCCCTCTATTTAGCATCTTGAAGTCCTTTCCCACCTATAGTTGGCTGCTTACTGGTGAATACGTCACCTAATTTTTGTTCTGGCTTAGATCACAACTCAGAGGGTTTCTGGTGGCATTATTTGTCATTATTTTAATAAACTTTTCTTTTGCTGCAATTGACTTTGAGATCTTGGATACTCTCTTCTTTTCAGTGTAATCAGTTGTGAAATACAAATGTCAGGCTAGGTTTTCTCTAACTGACATTGGACTTCAAAACTCTATAATCCTGTAATGCTTGTTTCCCTATGTCAGCTGCTGATATTTTTGGTTACTTGGAAGTTGGTCTTCACAATCAGACTCCCCTGCCTGTTTGGCATCAGCTGCCTGTTCATCGTGTACTACATGAGCCTCATTCTCACATAGGAATCTCTTTGATCTCAAAGACAGCTCTGTAAGGTGCAGAGAAAAACAAATACCAGGCTATTTCCCTCTATGTTGCTCATGACAATATGAGTTGTCCAAGAGAATAAGAAAACTTAAAAACAACTCATAGTACTATCCTTGAAGCACCTTTCACAAGTGCCAAATTAGTTTCTGTCAATACAAACATGTTACTTAAAAAAAGAAATTTCCCAAACATGAAAGGAATAGAATAAATGACATTTCAAAATGGCTTTGATTATCCATTTTCATAAATATACCAGCAACCTAGGAGGAAAAATTTCTGCTTCTACCACTAACCTAAATTCTCCAGAGCTTTGAGGGAATGATCTTTATAGCAGTCCTTTCTTTATTAAGCAGTCATATTAAATTATTGCAGCTTGCACGTAATTTACCAATGTCTGACCTGCTTTGAAATACGCTTTTTCTTAGAAATAAGAAATGAATCATGCATGGGTACACATAAATGAAATTAATTTGATAGTGAACATTAGGAAGCAAGAAATCAGTAATAAAATATGACCCTAGTGCCTTCCAAGTAAAAAGTAAAGACATCTGATATTGGAGCTTAGCAAGGCATTGAATATGCATTAAATTTAAAACCTGGGATAAATAAGAATCATAAGACTTGAGTTAAGATATGTTGCTTTTTACATGAGGTACTTCTGTAATAAGAATAGTTGATTACAAAATATTGAAGAATACTAAGGCAGAGGATGTATACATAGTCTATATTTAGAAGCGATGACTCTGAAATTGCATAGAACTCCATTTACATACAGCAACCCTCCCATATCTGCAGACGCTATGTTCCAAGAACTGCAGTGGATGCCTGAAACCATGGATAATACTAAACCATACACATACAATACTATTTTTTACATCTGATAATTGAGATGGTGATGAAGTAACAGGCAGATAGCATGTACAGTGTGGATATGCTGGACCAAGGGATGATTAGCATCCCATGCAAGATAAAGGAGGATGGCACAAGATTTCATCATGCTACTCAGAACAGCACACAATTAAAAACTTACAAATTGTTTCTTTCTGAAATTTTTTTAAAAATATTTTTGGACCATGGTTGACTGCAAGTAACTGAAACTTCAGAAAGAAGAGTTGCAGATGGAGGGGGCTACTGTATGTGTCAGATCCTTCACTCAAATGTGATATATGAGAATGATGGATTGCATCTATTTAATAAAACTAAAACAAATCTTAGCCCCCAAAGGACAATAGTGTTTTGCTTTCAAACAATGGAGAAAGTGTTTGAGTATTTCTACCTCTTATTTCTGTAGAGATTAAGAATACAGTCTTTGGGATTAGAAATATTTTGCATACTTTCTGAATAACTTCAGGAAAACTAATTGAGAAAACTCTCCAAACATCACTTCTTCATTTCTAAACCAGGGACAATAATATATCATTGAATTGTTGGAATAACAAGATAAAAAATAAAATTAAATAAAAATATATATGTGCATGCTAAGGTCTGACACCATTATTGTTATTATTTATTTTTCTGGATGTCATGGGTTTTCTGTAGTTGATGGACATATATGAGCATCTGTTCCTGACTGTTCTATAGGTGTCTGTGGGGTTGAAAGGAGGTCTAGTACCAGGAAGTGGATGGAACAATTCTGCATCTTCCTGCTCCTATGTGAGGACTGGCCATATGATTTGAAGCTGCTGAAATTTGAGGTTGATTTAGCATTTTGTTTGGGAAAGGGACCAGTGGTGAGAAAAAGGAAAAAAGTTTTTGCATGGATGGTAGAAATGTTAAATACTCAGCACGCTAAAAACATGGTCTCACCCCAAGCCTGACATGGCCTCAAAATCTTTCCCAACAGAGCACACCAATAATTGGAGTTGGCCCAAGTGAGGAAATTTGTTTACTGTCTGTTAAGATGTGCAGTGACACTCAAAGTGTGTTGTTGGACCAGCAGCATCAACATGATCTGGGAATTTGTTCGAGGTATAAGTTCTCAGGCCTACCCACAGACCTACTGAATCAGAATTTTAGGGTGTGGGGCCCAGGGGTGTGCATTTATCAAGCCTTCTAGGTGATTCTGATGCATGCCTACTTAGACGTTTGGCACATTAACAAAATAGGGATTGCTCACATGGAAAACCAGTGAAATAAACAGAATTTAATGCTTATGGAAGAGTTATTACATTCGAGGCAATGTCTGCTTTTCATATTCCTAATCCTCCCAATAATCCTTTGATTATTGGATAATCAAATAATCATATAAATAAATGAGAAACAGCGAGATAAAGAGAAGGAAAGAAGGGAGGGAAAGAGGGAGAGAGGAAGGAAGGAGAGAAAGAAAGGAATAAAAACTACATTTCAGAATTGTTATATAACATTCATGCAGCTAGTAGGAGGTAGAGTTAGAAGTCAATTCTTAATTCCCAGTTTAACTTCAAATTTCAAGCCAAACATGTTTTCTCTTCCATTCTGCCACACTAAGCAATATAGGTAATAAACAAATGTTTCTATGGTGCTGAGACAATTTAATGAATTGTCTGGGCCAGAAAAAAGTCACTGGAAAAATTAGACCTGAGTTCACTTCTCTCTTCACAGGGTAATATAATTTCTCACAAAATCATTATGAACCAAGAAGTCATCCAATTTCTAAAATCTTGGAATAACTTTATCCACCATGAAATCCAGAGAGGCTGTGGGAAGAAAAGCATATGTCAATGCAGATTTGGCTCTTAGAGCTAGAAGAGAAAGTTTTGGTCAGAACATTGGGATTGATAATAAAAATTCCCAGTCACTTTTAAAATTTTTAGCAGATTATGTGTTATGTTTTCTGAAATGGCTTGCCAGATAAAGTTTCAGGAAGAGGTCTGAATAAAATGTTCTAGCAACTGTTTCTTTTTCTTCTATGTTTTCTTTCTGAATACTTCTCCTTTTTGGCTAGAAGGCATTTTTCTCGTGCCTGACAAAATAAGCAAAATGCAAACTAGACAAAGAATAATGTACCTTAAAAAATACTGTATGAATGTATTTATTTTGGCTGATGAAGATATTTCCCTAAGATCCAAAGACTCCATAGAAGCTACTTTTATTAGAACCTCAGTGTTTGATCGGGTAGGTAAAAGATGAATGCCTTTGCACAAGAAAGCAGAAACATGAAGATCACATGGACTTGTCTGGATTGGGCGATTCCTGGCCACTTGTTGCTGATGGCATCATCATTGGTAGTCATAGGTCTCAAATGCTGGCGTGGCCTGGGAGGCTGGTGTCTTGACAAATGGCTCATATTCCCTGTGCAGGATGAAGGCTTGTTTTGGTTTTCGCTTCTTACAGTCATTTGATATACATGCAAGTATTTCAGCATACAAAGGGAAAACTAAATGTCAGATGTCAGGTCAAGGATAAGTAGATTGGTTCCCAATTGACTGTCATGCTATATATGTGACCTTAGTCCTAGGGTTTCTTTATCTGAACCAAGTTACTGGGAAAAAGAATCATAAATTTTCTTCGCTTAATACTGGTTTGTCAGAATCTATTGATGGATTTCTGTGTAGCATATTGAACTTCATCCAAAATCATGTGTAGAAGTTTTCTTTTCTTCTTCTTTTCTTCCCCCTTCTAGTTGTGGCTATTCCGCAAGCTATCACATTTCTATAGATTGTTTTAAAGCTTCCATACTTTTCATTCTTTGCTGAAAGCTGGTCAAAGTATGAGATACAGAAAAAACAAAACAAAACAAAACAGAAACGTAACATACTTTTATAGCTAGGGTCCCAAATTCTCAAACTTTGATGCTAATTGTTTCTATGAGATTTTCTACAGTGAGTGATAGAATTCCTCAGTTTATTGTATTATCTCTTGTCAGTGGTGGCCCTTTTGTAGAACTTAACAAATATTTTCAGGCAGTCTGTGTGTGTTACTGTACCTGCACAGTGCTGAAGCTGCTACAGATACGTGTGTAGTGTTTGTGAACAATCACCAACATTTTAGGTGGCAATTCGAACAGTTCAGATAGACAGGCAGTTCCTAAGACCAGTGGCATGACATGCCAATGGCAGTTGTCTCCCAGCTGGGAGAGGCTAGAAGTTTGTGCCATCTCCAAATGTAACCCTAACTGTATCTTCAACCCAGATTTTCACCACATGGATTTGAGCTATCCAAAACACTTGATTAAAAATTCAGTTGAACCCAATAAATATTTACTGAGCACTGTATTTGGCATTCTGGATAAATAAAACGTGATGGCATGTCTGCCCTTAGTTTTGTGAATTGTAGTGGAGGCAAAGCAAAGTTAAAACCTATTTATGGTCCCAGAATGACAGCCTTTCATCAGGATTCACAATGATAAACATGATAACAGTAACTAGGAATGAAAATCACGTATTGTGAAATTGCTATGTGCTAGATAGGATGCTTGACTCCTTATGCATATTATTTCATTTAATCCCCCCAAGCCCTCTACATATGACTATTTGTATATTAAAATTAAATAAACTGAAGCTCATAGAGAAGTTAATCATGCAAATATATCCTGACCATGTGGTGTAGCTGAAACCTGATCACGTGTCTGCACTCTTTCCTTTTCTATTCTGGATATTTCTAGTCTCCAAACTGGCAATTCTGGTACTGGCATTTTGATAAAGAGAGCTATGTGGAGCAAGGCTTATCTAGCTTGATTTTTACTGAAGGACAGAAAGTTAGGCACAATCAAAGCCTATGGGAAAGAGATAGTCATCAGGCAAATGACATCATTATATCATAATAATAACCACCACAGTAACAGGTACATTTTATAAAGCAAATATCTAGATATTTACCTTTTTAAGCATTCTTATGTGAACTGACTTTTAAAAATCCCACAACAGCCCTATTAGGTGGATAGTGTTATTATCTACAAATTACAGTTGAGGAAACTGAGACTCTGAGATGCTAAATTGCCCAAAGTCACCCAACTAATGTGGTGACAGATCTAGAAGATACCATTCTTTTGAATTAATTCCAGATGTTGGTTTCAAGACAAATGGTTAAATAAAATACAGCAATTAGCTTTTAAAAAATTAAACTGCCTCTGGAATGTTGCTTTGCCATGACAGGAAGGAAGACAAAAAATTATACAGCACTCCTAAATTCTTCTGCTTGGATGCAATTCACATCACTTTTCCTCACTCATCATTGGCCAAAGCAAGTCATATGGTCATGCCCATCTTCAAGGGGGTGGGGAGTGCTATCCTACCATATACCCAGAAGAGTATCTGGAAATAGTGAAAACACTATTAATAAGTCCCACGGGGTGATATTTGAAGAGTGTTCCAGACACAGTCAACAGCTGAGGCTTGATAAAGTTCCATGTGCCTGGGAAACTATAAATATTTTGGTACTACTAAATAGTGAGTCAGGGAGTATCAGGCATCTTTAGCAATGGTACACTAAAGTCAGGTTATAAAGGCCCTTGTACCCACTCTTACAAACTTGGACTTTATTCTGTAAGCTATAGGGAAGCTTTGAGGACTGTAAGAAGGGGAATGATCATCAGATTTGGTTTTACCCCAGGTGGCTTTGGTGCAGTGAATGAGTTTGGAGAAGTCGAGACTACAAACAAGAAACTCAGTTAGAACATAATTAAACTTATGAGACTAAAACTACATGGGAGATATAGTAGAAGTAGAGCAGAGAATATTAATTTAATAAATATTTAGGAGATATAATGGACAGAATATGTTATTTAATTGAATATGGAGAGTGAGAGCACAGAGAAAACTAGTAAAGCTCTCAGAATTAATGTTTGTAGATGTTTATTTATTAAAATGATGTAGGGAATATGGGAAGGGTAGGATTGAGGGTAAAATAAATTTTATATGTAGCCTATGGATCTCATATTATTGGAAGTGCCTAACAGATATTTGTATATGTGAGTTGAAATCTGGAAGGAAGGTCATGGATGAAGATTTAGTTTCAAAAATCAATAGGACATGGAAAGTAGTTAAAATCCTGAAAGTGGATGACAGTCCAAAGAGAATCTTCACCATGAAAAAGGCAATGGAAAAAGAATGGAACTAGGAAACTCAACGTTTAAGAGAGTGACAAACCAGGAGTAGCTCATGAAAGAGATAGAGAAGGGCTGGACAGAGGTAAATATAAAGAGTTGAGAAAGAGACCTCAACAAAGCTAAATACATCAATCAGATCAAGAACAATAAATAAAATCTCAAAGTGCCCTTTGGACTTGAGAATAATTGACTCAGTGAATGCACTTTAATAGAACATGTCAATTAATTGGTTGGAACAGAAAGTAAATTTCTGTGAGCTAAGGAGTGGTTGAGTAGTGCCAGAATGAAGATAGTGAATATAGGTTATTTTGTCAAAAAGTTTAAAAAGAGGAAGCCGCAAACTAGTTTATTAATGGGGATGTAAGGTCAAGAGATTTCATAAAATTAGAGATTCTTGGGCATGTTTATAAGCTATGGAGAAAGAAATGGTAATGCTGGGCATATGAGAAGTGGAAGATATAAAATAAATAAATGGCATCCTTATTTCCTAAATAGTCAACAATTATAGTTTTGACTACTGTGCATTTACTATAGGAGACTAATTTTTCAAGAAAAATAAATATATTACGAAACAACAAAATCCTTATAAAAAGGGCTGAATTTATTCAGGGAACTGAGCAGGAGTTTCTGAGACTGAGGGTTTTAATCATGGCTAGGTGATTATTTTCCTATACAATGTAGGACAAATTATTTTGATTTTCACTGGCTAGGAGGCATGCAGAGTTCACTAAGCTGAACTTACGTCTCTCATGTTTCATATATGTAATGTAAGGGTAATCTAGTCCCCGAATAACTAGGATGGATAATTAGCTAAGATGTTTGTAACAAAAGTATTTCGCAAATAAAAAATTCTGCATAACCGTTTTTCAAAAATATGTCATTTTCAATAAAATTTCAAACTGCTTCATGGTGTACCCTATTTAGTACCCAAAAGCCTAGTATTAAAAAATTAATAATGGTAGAATGTCAAAGAGTGAGGAAGCATAGGTATTACTTGTAAATGACTCAGATAGAGAACGCACAATGAAGAATTCCTTTGAATTTATTCCAAACACCCCAGGTTAGCAAATACCACTAGCCCTGTGAAAACTTTGAAATAACACCTTTGTAGCCATCTGGTTCAGACTTGTTTTCTGATATCTCAGTCAGCAACTTATCTTTGTGAAGTGGGGCAGCTTTTTTGCTTTTGCTCAGTTTGCAACCAGGTAAGCACTTGCCATATTGAGGTCATGATACAAGCTGCGATGTAGAAGAAAATTATTTTTGCTGTTCATCTCTATTTTAGTTCACTTTCTAATTTAACAGCTATTGAGCATTATTTATCTCTGCGTGGTTGCTAGCCTGGCAAGCTTCCTCTCAAAGCTGTGGTGATATAGCCCCTCCTCTTCTTGCTACTCTAGCCTAATCTCAAACAAGAAGAATTTCAAAATTGTAGTTCTTATTTCATAGGAAATGCATTTTTTTAATTATACTTTAAGTTCTAGGGTACATGTGCACAACGTGCAGGTTTGTTACATATGTATACATGTGCCATGTTGGTGTGCTGCACCCATTAACTCATCATTTACATTAGGTATATCTCCTAATGCTATCCCCCCACCCCCTCCCCACAATAGGACCCGCTGTGTGATGCTCCCCTTCCTGTCAACTGACTATTGGTGGTGACTTTGAGTACTGGGTGGAAGAAAATGATGAGGCAAAGGTGCAAGCCGAGGAAAAAGAATACAGTGTCTGTTGTGGGTGTAGAAAAAGGAAGGACAGCATGACCACCAGGTGTTTACCATCCCCACTGTTTAACCACACTTTGGGATGTGGCATCTATCATTGGAAGCACTGATCCTGTAGCCCAGTGATCACCAATTTTCTGTCATAGTTCAAGTTCTAGGAACTTTATTTTTCATGTTGTGCCCTGTTTCTGAGTCAATCTTAGTAACTGTTAGTTGGCTGAGTCTTGAGAAGTGACAATCATCTATCATATAAAAGGCCATGTGCTAATTATTACAAGAGAAGAAGAGATGAAAAAAACTAAGGTATCGGTTCATATGCATGAATTATTTTACTTTAATTTTTTCTTTGGTTTATTTGTTGTTGTAACTTTTCAATTTGCTTTCTGTGGTAGGTTTTTATGGAGTTGACTAGCTGTCAAACAATTATTTTCAGTTGATTGGCAGAGAGAGAAAAGGGAAATTTATAAAAACCACAGGCTTCATCTTTATCAAATGTGAAATAATCTCTACATTTGAAACGATATTCTTATTATGACATAAAAAACTCTAATAAACTTAAAAAATATTACATGAAATGCTTAGAAGACCTATTTGTTGTATTAATAATGCTTGGCCATTAAAACTTTGATACTTATTGCATATGAATAATATCATCTGATTGAAATAGGGTTTAAGAAAGTTCCACACTACAGTGAACAATATAACAAGTCAACATTTACACTATCTCAGTTGTCCCAAATTGATTTGTTTGTTTAGTAATGTATCTTTTAGCTGATTTTAAAAATCCAGACTCTAATCAAGGATCCCACACCTTGCATTAGTTGTACTGTCTTTCTTAAGTTCCAAGCAGTTTCCCACCTATGTTTTGCCTTTGATTAACCTGTCATTTTTGAAGAGTTAAGGCTTGTCTTAGAGAATTTCTCTGAATCTGTCTGATTGTGTCCCATGATTAGATTTAGGTTAAATATCTTTGGCAGAAAAACTGCACAGATGCTGTTGTGTACATTCGATTACATCACATCAGGGGCCTCTGTGTGTTTTGTGTGATGTTTGGTTACCTGGTTAAGATGGTGTCTGTCAAGTTTTTTTTCTTTTTTTTTTCATTTGGAAGTTATGCTTTTTCCTTTATAATTAATAAGTAATTGATGGGATGACATTTTGGTACTATGTGAATATCATGTTCGCCAATACACTTTCACCCAGTAGTTTTAGTATGCACTGATGACCTTTGTTTTAACCACATTAGAGATTGCAAAATAGTCATTTCCTTATTTTATTATCCCTTTTACATTTATTTTCTGGCATTCTTGTATAAATAAAAGACTCCTTACTCCGGTATCACTATAGGCTCATGGGTTTTAAAAAATTCAGTGTGTTACGGTCCATTATGTTCATTTTTTAAATTCCCAAATTATCTCATATTTGGCCTTTCATGCTTGCCGCTTTGTTCTTTTGATTGTGTTTATCATTCTCTGGGCACTTCCTTAGCTTTCTGACACAGAGTGTTCAGGGTTCACCTTGTACACTATCTGTCTGTAATCTGGAATTAGCCATTTCTCCAGGAAACATTGTTTGCTTTCAGTAGTGAGTAGTGAGTAAGTATTTCAAAACCAAGATCTTGATACTAATGTTCAATGCCTCAAGGTGACGTTGTTTCTGGGTCCTTTCGGGGCAGAGAATATATACATTTTTGAAATCTTGAGTTCATGCTGATGATTCCATTTCAGAACCAATACCTCTGGGTATCTCCTTACCTTCCCTATTCCATGTTTACACACTTCTCCCACAGTGTGAACCCTGAATCCTGACAACACCAGTGTATTTACTCATTTGCTTTATATTATAATACACAATATAGTTTTAATAATCAACAAACTTACTAAGTCATGTTCCTCTTTCTGGCCTGAGAAAATATCTCACTAAAGGTGTACATTAAGAAAAATGTGTTCATGAGTTATTTGAATCATTCTTTTCTATGAGGTTGTGTTACTTTAATATACAGTTGGGTCATTTGTTTCTGTTTGAGTTACATTTTAGCATTTGTTTTCCATCCTTGCTGATATAATTTTATTTTTGAATACATAAAATATTTATACATCTCCCAAACCCTCAAAACTATTAAAAATTTGTACTTTGAGAAGCTTTATATGCCTCCCAGCTTGTGTTGCCACCGATTTCCTCTCCTCTGACCCCAAAGAGTGAACCGTTTATGTTTATTTCTGGTATATCCTTCCTATATTTTTGACAAAATAAACAATTATATATTTATGTAAGATAGATATATACAAGTGGCAACATGCTCTTTTGTATCTTGCTTTTTTTTCTCTCCATATTCACTCTCAGAAGTCTTTGTTTTTTGTATAGCTCTAATGTAAAATGGTACTCCGTTGTGTGGCTATAGTAGAACTTGTTCAATTAATCTTATGTAGATAGACATGGATAATTTCCATTTTTTTTAAAAATGACAAACAGTGCCACAGTGAGTAACCTTTTTACCTAGAATTGTTTTCTTTTTGTATTTATAGCACTGTAACGCTTGGGAGCAAATTCCTAAAAGTGGGATTTCTGGGTGGAAAGGCATTTTGATAGATATTATCAAATTGTTCTCCATGAGTATTGTCAGATATTTTTTTGTATTGCTACCAGCAATGTATGAGAAAATCTTTTTCCATAATTTTTTCAACAGAGCGTGTTACCAAGCTTCTGAATTTTAGGAATACATTCTCAAAAAATGTTTTCAAACTAATCCTGATGTACAGTCAGGTCGAGAACCACTAGCCTAGACATTCAGGGATTCTAAGAGGATACAAAACGAAAGCCATGATTATGGTAACAAGCAACACAGAAGTAACTTAAAAGGAAGAAGGAAGAAACACTTCAGTCAATTTTTTTTTCCCCAGGCTTGATATTCCCCAGAAGTAAAGATTAACACCACGTGATACAACCCATGTTTACCTTAAAATGGATTATACCTGTTTGGTATCATTTTATATACCTTACTTATCTGACAGTGTCCAGTATGGGTTGATGTCTGTTTAGACACCAAGTGGAAAGTACCTTCAAGGTACCTGGCATCTTAGATGACGCACAAGTTAACACTCACCCAAACATTACTATTTAACTGAGCTGATAGAATCGAGGTACCATATTTTATAGATTCTAAGATACTGTTTTTCTTAACATCTTTAAATTAGTTTGCATCTTGCAACTGACGATGTGCCATAATTGAATTGGTGGTTTTTAGTTTAGTTTAGTTTTGTTTTGTTTTTTGAAACAGAGTCTCGCTCTGTTGCCCAGGCTGGAGTGCAGTGGCATGATCTCAGCTCACTGCAACCTCTGCCTCCTGGGTTCAAGTGATTCTTCTGCCGTAGCCCCCCAAGTAGCTGGGACTACAGGCGCGCACTACCATGCCTGGCCAATTTTTGTATTTTTGGTAGAGGCAGGGTTTCACCATATTGGTCAGGCTGGTCTTGAACTCCTGACCTCATGATCTGCCCACCTCAGCCTCCCAGTGCGGGGATTACAGGCGTGAGCCACCACTCCCAGCAAATTGGCAGCTTTTTAAAAGCTCTGTAAGGTGCATAAAATAACAGGGCATCTTGCAATCAGTGGTGTATCAGATTTGATGAGATATGGTATGACTTTTTTTCTGTATTAGTTTCCTAGGCGTGCGTAACAAAATACCACAGAGTGGGTGGCTTAAAACAATGGAAATTTATTATCTCACAGTTCTGGAGTCTAAAAGTTCAAAATCAAGGTGTCAGCAGGTCGATACTCTCCTCTCTAATCTGTAGGATAGAATCCTCCTTTGTGTCTTTCTTGCTTTTGGTGGTTCGCAGCAATCCTTGGCACTCCTTAACTTGAAACTGCAGCACTTCAATCTCTGTCTCCATCACCACATGGCCTTCTCCCTCAGGTGTCTGTCTTCTCCTCTCCTTACAAGGACACCAGTTATATTGGATTAAAGACCCATCCTACTACAGTATGACAGCTGATTATATCTGCATGACTATTTCCAAATAAGACCCTTCTGAGCGAGATATTGGGAATTAGGACTTTGACATATCTTTTTGGGAAACCACAACCCAATTCATATATCTTCTTATACCTTTTTATTTTTTGCAGTTACTTCTCATTTGTCTGCTCTGACTGGATTTACATCTTTATTAACAGCATGTATTTTATATAGTTTTTTTTTCTTTTTTCTTTTTTTTTTTTTTTTTTGCATTAGTCCACTCTTGTATTGCTGTAAAGAAATGCCAGGGATTGGGTAATTTATAAAGAAAAGAGGTTTAATTGGCCCATGATTCCACAGGCTGTACAGGATGCATGGCAGCATCTGCTTCTGGAGAGGCCTCAGGGAGCTCTTACTTATGGCAGAAGGCAAAGCTGGAGCAGTTGTCTTTTATGGTGGGAGCAGGAGGAAGAAAGAGATGGGGGGAGGTGCTACATAATTTTAAACAACGAGATCTCATAACTCACTCCGTATTACAAGAACAGCACCAAGAAGACAGTGCTAAACCATTCATGAAGATTCCATTCCCATGATCCAATCACTCTCACCAGGCCCCAAATACAATATTGGGGATTACAATTTGACATGAGATTTGGGTGGGGACACAGATCCAAACCATACCAATTCTCCTTCCATTTCTAATTTCTCTCTCTCACTCTTCGTCTCTTCTTGTTTTTCCGGAAGGTGCACATTCCTTCCTGTTTTTTTTTTGTTGTTGTTGTTTGTTTTTTTTTTAACGGAGTCTCGCTCTGTCACGAGGCTGGAGTGCAGTGGTGCAATCGGCTCACTGCAACCTCCACCTCCTGGGTTCAAGTGATTCTCCTGCCTCAGCCTCCCCAGTAGCTGGGACCAAAGGCGTGCATCATCACGCCCAGCTAATTTTTGTATTTTTAGTAAATACGGGGTTTTACCGTGTGGGCCAGGATGGTCTCCATCTCCTGACCTCATGATCCACCCTCCTCAGCCTCCCAAAGTGCTGGGATTACAGCTGTGAGCTACTGCGCCTGGCCCCTTCCTGTTCATTTTTAAGCAGCTTCCAGGGCTGCTGTTGATCATGCCTGAAGCTGCTTTGAAGGCAGAAAACTAGCAGTGATATCAAGACTTGTAAGAATTCAAGTACACAGAGAAAGCCATTTCAGATGATCTGGGAAGTTGATGTGGGAGAACAAGATGGGGAGCACTTGTCCTACCAGAGAAAAGACTTATTCTAGAGCTGCAGCCATACAATAATGGTGGTGACAGATAGATAAATACAACAAAATGAAATATAATAGAGGACCTAGAATTGAATCCACACATATAGGGAAATCTGAGATATGGCAGAGATAGCACTGAAGTTTCTAATACTCTTAATATGAAATTTTTGAAATAAAAGGATAATTAACTGAAAGGATCAAAGTGGCATTCTAGGCAAAATATATGCATGCTTTCCTTAGTGATCCTGAGTACCCATATGGTAAGAATGTGGGCAGAGAATAATGTGATGGTGTTTACTTTTCAATATCTCTGCCCTAAATCCTGTGACTGGTGGTGAGTACAGGCGGTCCTCGTTCCTAGTCCCTGTATTCTTTTGCATCCCTAGTCCAACCTTCAGTGTTCTCCTCTTGACTCTCAAGCTGGTCTCTGCCGACTGGTTATGGGGCTTGTTGGGCTGCCTTTCTTTGCCCTAGTGTCCAGTTATTTACAAAAATAAAGTTGACTCACGCCTGTAATCCCAGCACTTTGGGAGACTGAGGTGGGCGAATCACGAGGTCAGGAGATCGAGACTATCCTGGCTAACACGGTGAAACCTCGTCTCTACTAAAAATACAAAAAATTAGCCAGGCGTGGTGGCGGACGCTTGCAGTCCCAGCTACTTGGGAAGCTGAGGCAGGAGAATGGCATGAACCTGGGAGGCGGAGTTTGCAATGAGCCGAGATTTGCACTACTGCACTCCAGCCTGGGTGACAGAGCGAGACTCCCTCTTAAAAAAAAAAAAAAAAGAGTTGACTTTCTTTGCTCCTAAAATGTTTCCTGTCACAGCTATGAATACTATTACACTACTTCCTCTCAGTCAGGTACTGAGCTCTTAACGTACTCATAGAGTTACCTGCCCTCTATGGTCAGATAAAGGTCCCTTTCATGGTCCTGGCAGGGAGCCCACCCCTGCTTACAAGGTCCGGTAGCCTGCCTGGCCATATCTCTCTGGACTAGCTGATCAACTTTGGCTGTCAGCTGCACTGCCTCCTCCCCTCACCATGGTCACAGGCTTTCCTGGCTGCTCAGTGGACACTTGTTCCATGCCAGGCTGCTCCCCTATCTGTGGTGATAGGAGGTCTCAGACCCTCCTTGCTGGTTCACAACCCTTGGATGAGTAAGGTAGATTTTGAAATCATTTAATGATTTCAAATAGGAAGACAGAGTTTCCTAGAGGACCTCAACTAGAAGGGTCCTAAGAAGAGCCAGACTACCTTTTAATTCTACTTTAGAACTTCCCTTGAAATATCTGGCTATTAGAAATGAGGGCCAAGGAGGTGGAAGAAAGCGCATCGGAAATTTAGAATTAATATTTTTTTTACCAGGAATTTTTGTTTGACAGATTTTCCCCCAGTGTTTTTGTGGTAACTACATATATAATAAAATTTACCATGTTAATCACTTTGAAGTATACAGTTCAGTGGGATTATATACATTCATGATGTTGTACAGGCATCGCTGTCATCCATCTCCAGAACTGTTTTTATATTGTAAAAGTCTATGCTTATTACACAATGTGGATGACAGATTTTTTGAAAGAATGCTTTGCAATCGTTGTTTTTGTTTTTGTTGCTGCTTTTTGAAGGTACCATCACATCAGTCACTGAAAGTATTTGGAATCTGATTAGCAAGGTATTGGAAAAATACGGTGATATCTAGAAAAACGAAATATCACTTACAGTATTGTTACCTTAAAATTTTGTTTGAATTTAAATTTACCTTCTCCACTCACAGCTCAAAAGGAATTTCAATTCAATGTCTAACGTGAATGCAAACTGATTGTTTTCTCAGTTGACTCAACTATGTTTTGTGATATGAAATGTAATATTTTGGGGCATTCATACCTGGATAAGGAGATAAAAATATTCTTTTGTACATGGAATTCTTTAAGTATAGGACTCCCTCTCCATGGTCAGTGGGCATAACAAGAGAAGTAAGACATTGTTCTTGCTTGTGGAGCTCAGTCTAGTGGGTGAGTCCACATATTGAGATATGCTGAGAGTAGAACTGCAAGGACAGAACTAACATGAGAGCGTGAAGGAAGCGAAGCTGCCAGAGTGTGAAAAGAGGAGCGTTCTTGGAGACGGTGCCAACTGAGCCAAACATGAGTAGGAGTTGGCCAGGTAAGCCTGAGAAGGTTGTGGAGGGGAGCCTGAGAAGACATTCCAGGTGGAGAGATGGAGCAAAGACACAGCCAGAAAACAGAATTGTGTAGTGGAGATGCTCGTTAAGTTAAAGTTCAGGGCATGGAAGAGAAAGGGAGGAAACCAGATGGGAAACCAAGCAAGACACTGAGGACTTTATCTTTCTTGTTGAGGGGCCTGAACAAAATTCTTTGAAGCAAGAAACCATACAGAAGTCTTTTGAGGCCTTATTATGTGGCATTCCCTTCCCAATTGGGAGAGTGACCATCAACTTCTTGTGGGCAGTGCAAAGGTAGATTTTTCAAGAGGTCAAGATTACCTATCGGGAAGCTGGTTTAAAGGCTGTTTTATGTTGCATACCTTAAATATGTAAAAAAACCTCAATTTGTCAGCTAGAAATAAACCAAATATACACAAAAGAGTTCAGACAGGCTCTGATCACTACAGAGATTAGGGCAACCACACTTTAGTCTACTTTTGGAGTCTAGCTCCTGATAGTTAAACCTAACCAAATTCCTGAGTTGCTAAACTTTAGTTTGCGTTTTTTGATTTCTTCTTACAGAAATGTCTCTAATGGTAAATTATACCTTCATATTTGTGAGCAAGGAAGTTAAATGCAAAATATTCAAATTACCAAAGTAAAATTCAACTGTGGGTATGAAAAGGATGTCTTGGGCAGATGTCCACTCAGAGGGAGCATTTTTTGACAAATGCAAATACAATTGTTTGAGGAGATGATAAAAGATACTTTCATTGCAATTGTGCTAAAGAAGATGTCAGAAAGAAAACATGACCTGAAATGTGTTAAATAATTTTTCAGGTACTTTCATTTCTAAGTGAACATCAGTAAGGATAGACTTACAGGAGTGATTGAAATCAATCTGGTTTGAGTTGAAAATGTAGTTTGGGTTGAATCAATTTTTAAAAAGTCTTCATTGTCCTGTATGGCTCAAATAATGAGGAAGCTAAAAAGCTTTAAGTTGTCCACATTGGAAAGGTCAATAAGAACTATGAATCCCTGTTTGCAAGCAAGAGAAAATTCAACTTTGGCTAACTTACAAACTAAAGGAAATATATTGACTAATGTGATTGAAAAATATAGAGACAGGGTAGACTTCGGGTGTAATTTAACTTGGATACTCATGATGTAAGAGCTGTGGGAGGTACAAAGAGGAGCTGGTACCATTCGTTCTGAAACTATTCCAAACAATAGAAAAAGAGGGACTTCCCCCTAACTCATTTTATGAGGCCAGCATCATGCTGATACCAAAACCTGGCAGAGACACAACAAAAAAAGAAAATTTCAGGCCAATATCCCTGATGAACATCGATGCAAAAATCCTCAATGAAATACTGGCAAACCGAATCCAACAGCACATCAAAAAGCTTATTCACCACAATCAAGTTGGCTTCATTCCTGGGATGCAAGACTGGTTCAACATATACAAATCAATAAACGTAATCCAGCATATAAACAGAACCAATGACAAAAACCACATGATTATCTCAGTAGATGAAGAAAAGATCTTCAGTAAAATTCAACACCCTTTCATGCTAAAAACTCTCAATCAACTAGGTATTGATCGAATGTATCTCAAAATAATAGCAATTTATGACAAGCCCACAGCCCATATCATACTGAATGGGCAAAAACTGGAAGCATTTCCTTTGAAAACCGGCACAAGACAAGAATGTCCTCTCTCACCACTCCTATTCAATATAGCATTGGAAGATCTGGCCAGGGCAATCAGGCAAGAGAAAGGAATAAATGGAATTCAAATAGGAAGAGAGGAAGTCAAATTGTCTCTGTTTGCAGATGACATGATTTGATATTTAGAAAACCCCATCGTCTTAGCCCAAAATCTCCTTAAGTTGATAAGCAACTTCAGCAAAGTCTCAGGATATAAAAAGTATAATAATAATAAAAAAAGAACTGTGGATAATTTCTTCATTTTGTTGCCCTTTAGACACCAGGCCTATTCTTAGTCTGGTTTCCCCTATGGTAAATGCCAGAATCTCTCAGGACCACAAGCTCCCTCATTCATCTGGGGAAGGAAGAAAGAATTTCTTGAACAGCCATAGACCAAATGTACTGAACTTCACTCCCATCAGGCTATTGCCAGACACATGCCTGCCCTTGAAACCTGACTTTTACCAGGGGGTAGTCAGGATGCTGACTGGTTTGGACTAGGTTCTGCACCCATCACCAAACCAATAACTCTGGCAAGGGGAATAGGATTACTTCAGTTGGCTCAGATTGATCGAAGTCCAGTAGAACAAAACCCTGTGCACTGATAGGTCTGTGTCACTCAAAAAGGGCATTTTATTTTTCTAGTTTACAAAGAGGTACCTATGAATTAGCAGCAGCCATGACCTTGGAGTTCGGAAATCAATCTCTTTGGTTTTTGTATGTCTTCTGTTTTCACTTTCAGATCCCTGCTGTTTCTCCAAAAGTCTGACCTGCATCAACAGCCTCCCTTATTCTGGGATTCAAGTTGTGGAGCTCAAGGACAAGTCCATTCTGTGCTGGCTGTGTCCAATTTCTTTAGTCCAGCTATATCTCCACTGGAAGCCAGGCTCTTGCCAGCAGCTGTCACCACATATCTCTTTCTATGTTTGTTATCTGTCTCTAGGTTCTGGTAACTACTTCCTCCCCTTTCCTCTTCTGACCTAGGCTACCACCAATCCTTCCTCCCAATCCAACTGTCAGTAGCCTCAGAGTACTTGTAGCTTCCTCAACTTACCTTCACCTTAATAAATAGTCCCCCTACTATCTCTCTTCAAAGCACCCAATTTGAGTGTGCCATCTATTTCTTGTCAGGATCCTGGTTGGTACATCAACCAAGCTGCACAGATGGAGGAACACTGTGCTGAACTTTAGGAATGAAACCACAGGGCCCTCACTGCCCCCATAGTCACCTTGGCCATCTTCTGCTTCCTTGAAAGACTAAATTCAGTTGGTTCAGGTAGATACACATCCAGACATGTCAGGGAAAACTCCATTTTGTAAGGATCTCTACTTAAAATGCCAAAGGTTTGAAAGTTGGCAAACACTTGAGAAAAGCACAGTTCTCCATCTTACTCTTACTCTAAACTTGGAGATATATGCATTTTTAAAATTTTGCATGTTAGAATGCTGAGGTGTACAAGATCACTTCTGGTGAGACACCACAAACATTATTTTTATGAGGCCAAAATAAGAAAGAAGGAAATGAAAGAGCTCAGGAATCTCAGGAAGAGCTCATCGAACACTTTGCCTTTATCTCAGGCCGTGTTATCCACAGCCCTGTTAATCAGGATTGGATATACCTCCATGAGTGAGTCTTAAACGGAGGGAAACATATGCCACAACTAAGAAAAAGAATGCAATAGAAGTTTGTCTTAATGCCTGTTCTGTGATGCACAGCTTTCATAAGCCAAAATTTTAACTTTATGAACAATCAGTTCTGTGCTGCCCTTAGCAGAGAACCATAAATTAAAGATAAGCAATGGTTCAGACTTTCCAGGGCCTTGACTCAGGAATAACTCTGAAATCCCAACCAAATATGTATTTGGATAAGCAATTTGGCACATTTTTCTATTTTGAGGCATTAAACTATAATTACAAGTCACTTTTATTTCATTCCAAATAAATGTCCCTAAAGTAGACAGAACAACAAATAACACCAAAAAGAACAAAAGCAAAACAAAACTTAGTCAAGTTAACAAATTGCATGTATGATGTGTTTTATAATTTGATCAATATAAAAAATTGAGCGTGCTAGTGTCTCAGGAGGACTCAGAGGACTCAAATACTCAATAGGTTATCTGGAGGAATTTCTCATTGGAGAAAACAATTAAAGTTCTTTTGAACAACCCACAAAATCAAGATAGTAATAATTTAACCTCAAGTTTTTCCTTGATTAAAAAAATCCCTTTGCTATTCTGCTCTAGTGTTTGTAATAGATGGTTCAACAAGACTGGTGTTTTCTTAGTTGGAAAAGTAAGCTGATATGAGGGGTGGGGAGAGGAAGGGCAGAAATTTATCAACAATCAGCAAGTAAAGAAAAACAGCCTACAAGTTGTAATGAAAGGAGGAAAGGAAAGGTAGGGCTGGTGGAGAGTGACTGTTGTGCCTGCTTACTACACAGGCTAAGAACAAACCCATGATAAATACTCCAGGTCCTCAAGAAAAAGGTTTCTGTGCTGAATTATGGAAGTCTACCTGAAATTGGGATGATGAATTAGAAAACCTCTCTCATCCCTTCAAGTCTTGTGATTTATTCATTCAGTGTCATTTATTGTATAACTATCTAATTTCTAAAGGGGGATAAGTACAAGAATAAAATGTGATTTCCTCTTTCAGAGATTCCAAAATATAAAAAGCTATTCATATACCGCTTAGATAAACAAAGAAGATTATCTTCTTTTTCTGCATTCTATACAATGTTCCTTAAACTCAAGCTCTCTTCTCCCCATCTCTACCTTACCCCTCTGGGTAGCAAGGAAGAATAAAAATAATGTCATTCAATGGTTTCTTTGCCTTCTCTGATTTAAACAGTCTATTTTGATTTCAGATTTCTCTTTAAGGTAAATATTCCAGGAATTCCAAATTCAAGTCCTTATTATAGTGGCTTCTTCCTTTCAATTCTTACTTCTTCCCAAGGTGGTGTCTGTCCTTGTGATCCTCTTGATGATGGGAGGAGGAGGAGTCACCCAGTCTCCTGTGGTCTTTCACTGGTTTCCACCGTGGGTGGCTGGTCCAATCCTTGGGTGCAACTTGGTCAGCTCCAGTGTGCTTTGTGGGGTCGTGTTTCTGAGCCGAAGTTAGCAGCAAGGGAACTTATGGTCTACTTCTTTGACACACATTCTTTTCAGTCTATATTTGTGGTTCATGGAACTCCTAGAGGCAAACATGGTGCCTGACCACAATGGCATTTGATTCATTATTTACTCTGGTATTATCAATCATAATTTTCTTGAAGCATTTGAAAGGAGAAATCATATATTTCTAAAAACCCTACATATCACATAATATGTTTTCAGTAGATGTTGGTTTTTCACTGTGCCACCTATTTTTTTTAATCATAATTAACTATTGAATGATGAACTATTTGATATTTATTTTTTAGATGGAAAAAATCCATAAGATGTTTTTTCACTTCAAACTTGCTAAGTTATGACACATAGGTTTCCTATTACACATGTGAAATGAACACTGCTTTAGTAACAGTATCAATACCAGCAGAAAAGTAAAACAAATCCTCTACTAATTCATGAAATTGAACAGTTATATAAGCTATTGGTTTGTTACAACATGAGTTACTTGATTGATCTTAGCATTATGCTTCATATATGTGTTTGTTTTAATTCTGTATTTATTTAGTATCAATGTAGAACAGTACAAAGAAATTATACTGACAAAAACAGTACAAATAAATTATTATCACATACCCAACTATTTTTCTGAGCTCGCTTATTGCCTTTTATCATATAATTGCATTAAATATTTATGAATGTATTTCCATAAAGATGCAGTAATAAGCTATATACACTTTCAAGTCCTTTTTTTCTTAGTATTAAACATTGTTTTCCATGTTGCTAATTTTTATATGTATGATTTTAATAATATAATGTTTCATCAACTAGACATTTCCCTATGAGCTAGGTCATTTCGTAGTTTTTCAAGTAGACATTTCCCTATGAGCTAAGTCATTTCGTAGTTTTTCAAGATTATACATAATATTGAAATAGCCATTTTTATAAACATGGTAGAGTTTATTACCTTCTTGACTGATTTTTTAGCACTTATATTCCTAAGAAGAGCTGAGTAGTAGAGAATGGAAGTTGCATAGTTTTGACCTGTGTCCCTGGGCTGTCCTCTAAAAAGACTGTGTGTTCAACAATGCTTGCAGGCTCCTGCTTTTGCATGGTGACCTCTGCTAGCAATAGTTCAAGTTTCATGGGCAATTTTTTCTTCTGGTGTGACTGAGTCTTCTCTTCTTGAGGTCCTCCATTTCAATTCTAAGTCAGATGTAAAATATGATTTTTCCACAACTAGTAGACTAATAGAATTTTCTTTCTTTACTTTTCTTTCTTTCATTTCACCTTAAGCAACTCTTGTTTTCTAACAGCAGAGAAGATTAATTTTTTCCAAAAAAACCCCCACAAATTTTTTAAAAATTGATATAATAAGTAAAACTTACTGAGCATTAACTATGTTCTGGGCATTTTACATGTATTAACTTACTGAATCTTAACAACTGTATATTATTCCCACTCTACACATGAGAACATAGCGATAAAACAGTCAAATAATTTGCCCTCTGTCACACAGCTAGTGCATGACAGAGCAGAGATCCCAACCCAAAAGTCTGATGTTAGAGTCCCACATTAAATCATTGTGCTTTTCTGGAAATGACAGCAGAAATTGGTGTCTGCTAAGTAGCAGTTCCATGAAAGACTTGTCTTTTTTTCTTAGGAATTTAGATTTAGATTAGAAATTGGCCAGAAAATAATTAGTTCTCCTTTAATAAATCTCTCCTGTCATCATCTCCCTATCATCCCCCAGTGCACACATATGAGGACAGAATAGGAAGGAATATAATATAAAAGACAAACATCTTCATAAACTTTTCATTCATTGAAAGTCACCAGACAAAATTTGAATACAATGTTTCTGTCAACAGTTTGTGGGCCAAACTCTAATCATATTCTTCGGTGGAGCCTAAAATCAACATGAGATTTGTATAATAATTTCTTATACAGCATCCTTTCCGTGAAGTCCACAAAGACATTTTCAAATAGGAAAACCCAATAAAATTACAAATTATTTACTTAAACGTTTTTTCTTTTAGTTTATTGTAGTAAAATGTTTAACATGAGATCTACTTTCAAGGAATTTTTAAATGTAATTTACTTTTTGAAAATTTGTTCATTAATGACATGTTCTGTTTCAGGTTGTTATTTAGAATCTTGTTGATCTAGTAGAGTTAAGCACTTTGGCAGATTAATATCTAATTATGGTTTTACTATTAGATTTGAACAATTGTCCTTTGTATTTGTAAGTATTAAGTACTCTCAGCCGGGCATGGTGGCTCACACCTGTAATCCCAGCACTTTGGTAGGCCGAGGCAGGAGGACCACCTGAACTCAGGAGTTTAAGATGAATCTGGTCAACACGGTGAAACCCCATCTCTACTAAAAATACAGAAAGTAGCCGAGTGTGGTGGTGGGCCCCTGTAATCCCAGCTACCTGGGAGGCTGAGGCACAAGAATCGCTTGAACCCAGGAGGCAGAGGTTGCAGTGAGCCAAGACTGTGCCATTGCACTCCAGCCTAGGTGACAAGAGCAAACTTTGTCTCACAAAAAAAAAAAAGTATTCTCATGCTGCAAAGGTAGAAACAAAATACAAAGAAAATAAGACTTTAAAAAAAAATGGTAGCTTAAAGAGAAAAATCATCCACTATAAAAATTACACTTGCATTTTTAGCTTTTAAAATGCATTTCTTATTTATGTTACTTTCAGCTCAATACCAGGAGGTGCCTTTAAACAGATATTTGTCTGTCTCATTTTGTAGATAAATGCACCAAGGCAAAATAAATCAAAGTTATGAGTGTTAAATGAATCCATCTTTTCTGTGCACTTTCACAAACTTAATTCAGTTAGAACGATAAACCAATGTCTCATCTAACTTCTTAGCCTATACCTCAGCCCAACTGATGATAAGATATATAAAAACATGTCTTAGGAAAATTTTAGGCCCAGCACAGATATTCTGTTAAATAGTTACTGTCTTGGGCTGTCTGAAAGTGCAATTTGGCAGCTGTAGCTAATTTGCTGAAGAATCATATCTGTGCCACCTCTCCTTTTCTCATTCAGGGGGTAAAATGATAGCCTACTCCTATGAATCTACTCATTTAGTTTGCTAGTATCTAATTAGCGAAGATGTGAACTGTTCTTTCTCTCACTTCAGAGATGAACTGACTGGTTCATGGCTCCTGCATTCAGGTGAGCTCTCAATCATGCTTGGCTGGCCAGACTGAGTCAGCACACATCTAGTGGAACTGACTATCCCTGGGGCCTCTTAAAAAGAATGATCTGAGAAGATGGTATGTGATCAGCAGAGGAAACTGCTTCTGGGGTTCTATTGGCTGGAGGAGCTATTGGCAAGCTATGACTAATCACACATACATTTTTTTGGTTTCTTTGTTTTAAATTTTTGTTTCCTTTCCAATCTAGTTAGGCTAAATTTTTGTAGACTCAGCCCCAATATCTTTCACAAAGATTCTACTGCAATATTCTGGCAAAATTAGACTTTTTTTATGCTTAAGTTGAGCCAGTAAACTATTTAACAAACTACAATTTTTACCACAACTCTGTTGATTATGTTTGTTTGAACTTGGCTCCTTGATCAACATAATAACGTGAGACTTTGGTCTTGATGGCTGCAGTGGAGGTGACGGTGGGGTAGGCATACTAGCTGAAGGGTTTTGAAAGAAAGACAACTGTCCAAAATGGTACACACTAGATATAGATATTGACTAGAATAAATATCTAATTAAGATTATTCCAGTTCTTTTGGTCTTTGTTTTATTTAATATAGCTGCATACGCATATCTAAGTTTTCTGACACCAATTTCTTTGTTATTGTTTAATGGATTTAAAGAGCAAGATTTTTTCTGTCTTATGCAGGTTCACATGAGACACATTATTAAACTATCTCATTGTTCAATGCATGTCCTCATTCATTTTTAATCAGTGAGAGATACATGCCTCCTTCACTTACGGTTTCTGTTCTGTAGCATTAAGTCCTGTACATTCTTAGTATTTAACAAATGGTAATTTAAAATAAAATATTGTGAATAAATGTTAGTAATAGTAGTAATTGTTGTGGTTGTTAATGTTACCTTGGAGTTGTGTGAACTTTAGAGGTAATTCAAGTGGCTGTCCAATCTCAGATGTATTTTATTCCTCTTCATAAACTTTCTGTTCAGCAATGCAGTAAATTACTTCAGTGCCTTATGGAGATTTTGGTGGAGGAAATATGCAATTGCTGTGAAAGTCCGCTCAAGGGCTGTCTTCTCTCTGAGGCCTCCCTGCTGTCCTCCAGGAGGCATTAAAACTTCTGTGTTCTCGCAGAACTCTGCTTATGCACATATCAAAACACTTGCTCAACAGTATTGTAAGGATTTAATTTGGAGGTCTAACTCCTAGAGTATTGCACTTTGTCTGATTTTCTGTGGGTTTAATTCCTCTTTCCTCTGCCCTCAGCAATATCCCTGCCATTTATTACCTGTGTAAAATATACATAGTGATTTCCTGCCTGCCTCAATGGACAAATGACTCTTCTCATTATTGAGTTTCTTTTCTTTTTCTTCCTTCCTTCCTTTTCTTTTCTTTTCTCTTTCTTCTCTCTTCCCCTTCCTTCCTTCCTTCCTTCCTTCCTTCCTTCCTTCCTTCCTTCCTTCCTTCCTTCCTTCCTTCCTTCCTTCCTTCCCTCCCTCCCTCCCTTTCTCTTTCTTTCTTTCTTTTTCTCTCTCTTTCTTTCTTTTTCTTTTTCTTTCTTTTGTTCGTTCTTCTTTCTCTCTCTTCTTTTCTTTTTTCTTGTCTTTTCATTTTTTCTTTCTCTTCTTCAGCTCTCTAGGCCTAAATAGAGAAAAAAGTTCATAACTATTTCTTATGTCCCATGTATGTTACTCATCGTTCGTGCTTTATGACAGTCAGTGGATGATTCTTCTTGCATTTCTAGGAAAGCCATGTTGCCATTATTCTATTTTTAAATATCCGTGAGTGGCAAACTTGAACTACTGAAAACCATGTTACCTACCCAATTTTCTCCCACCTGTGCTAAAAGACATTTAGGAGGTAGAATATATGTATCAACAGGTAAAAATGTTAATATCATGATTAGCACATTTTATATTGGCAAGATAA
The DNA here is from genome assembly GCF_003255815.1 of Theropithecus gelada. Classification (NCBI taxonomy): domain Eukaryota; kingdom Metazoa; phylum Chordata; class Mammalia; order Primates; family Cercopithecidae; genus Theropithecus; species Theropithecus gelada. The sequence goes on along the minus strand of NC_037671.1, from coordinate 80,771,866 downwards.
GCTTTATGAATACTTACATGCAGTCAGATAGTTAAAAAAAGAAATTAAAATAAGTCAGACAAAGCTTCCTGACACTGTCCTTCCTGATGATTTGGTCTATTTCTCTCATTGCATGTGTTTTTTTAAACACTTAGCTCCCACCGATAATGAATAGCCACGTCTTTTTGGCTACACTTTGCATATATTGCAGAACTAGACACATCAGGGTAGCTCTAACCCTCACTAAATGGAATTGAAAATACCAGAAACCCAAGATAAGCAAGAGGATTACTAGATAGTAACCTAGCAACACCAGTCAAGCAACTGTACTCTAGTTACTTCTTATGTTTGTTAAATCTCCTGTGATGTCATACACTCTATGAATCATGTTGTACATACTGAAGGCGTGCACCTGTATCGACAACATCACAAAGATTCTAAGAAGGAAATCAGAGGTATGTGGTTGCATCGTCATTGAAAAATCATGGGTATAATAATGGAATTGGAAACAATACATATAATTGCTTCTGCTGCACATTAGATGTGAATGGCCCATGAAGCTTGCCTGTTTAAAAAGGATATTTCTTTCCTGTATTTCCTCTATAAACCCACTGAAAGTTTAGTTGTATTTTATTATGAGAAACTTTTTAGAAACAATATTGACTTAAGTGCTGAGGACTCAGATGGACATAAAATCATTTTCAGGTTTGCCAGATTATATAACATGACCTTGTTGGAAAGATACCCAACCATTTTCTACTTACAGGAGCATTACTTGAAGAGAAGCAAATGTGAATTTGTGAAGTGCTTTCACCTCTTCATTCATTCCTTCAACAAATACTTTTAAAGCACCTACTATGTGCCAGGAACTATGGAGTACTATAGAAACACAGAAGAAAGCAAGAAAAATTGCTGACCCAGCTCTCATGAGGATGAGAATCTAGGGGAAGAAATAGACAGAAACTAAACCAATAATAAAATGGCAAATATGGTGAGTAGAAAAGCCTAGACAACTCTCAGAAAAGAGGAGGTGGTGTTAGGAGAGTCTTCTCAGAAGTAATGGTTGAGCTAAAGGACAAGTTAATACATGGTAGATTAAGAGAAGGATGTGTCTAATGGAAGAAATGATTTATGCAAAGGCATCGAGGAGATAGCAGCACTTTTGAATTATTTAGACGGCATGGGAATGCTGGAAGGGAAAAGAGATGTCAGGAAATTAGACGGAGAAGTTGGCAGAGCCCACACTATTCAAGGATTTCCTCATAATCCAGAAAAGTGGAATGTAGGAAACTCTTGCCTAGAAACAGAAAATTTATATAAATCCACCCAGTATAAATATCTACATGCAGAGTTATACATACTGATGCACATAAAAAAAAAAAAAAAACAATAATATCTATCTCACCTGTATCCCTCTTGTTTTCTATCTGGGAATCCTGGAGACCTAAGGAAGTCCTGATGCAAAGCAAGAATTTGGGTTGGCAAAAAGGGTGATATTACTCTACACATTTGCAAACATGGTCTGCTTACCAGCATCTTTACACAAGTTCACCCAGTCAATAACTATTTATTGTATTTTGTCTGTATATCAGATATAGAATGAAAGAGCCCTGGGCAGAAGAGAGGGCAGAAGGAATGAAACTGAGGGGCAGAGAGATGGAAACTGACCCTGATACTGATCATCTATAACCTGCCAATCATTTCATGTACATTAGTTTATTTCATATTTCCAGAAATTTCTTGTGGTGAGTATTATTAGGTAAATTTTAAAGATGAGAAAGTGGACATTCATCAAGGTTAAAGGATTTGTCCATGTAAATTGTGCAGCGAGGAATCTGATCCAGTTCTGAGTGACTCCAAACCCATTTCCCTTTCCATTTGTTGAAATTTAAATTTAAGTGTTTTAAACCAACAAATAAAAATTGTGTGTGTGTGTGTATATATATATATATATTTTATTATACTTTAAGTTCTAGGGTACATGTGCACAACATGCACGTTTGTTACATATGTATACATGTGCCATGTTGGTGTGCTGCACCCATTAACTCGTCATTTACATTAGGTATATCTCCTAATGCTATCCCTCCCCACTCCCCCCACCCCACAATAGGCCCCAGTGTGTGATGTTCCCCTTCCTGTGTCCAAGTGATCTCATTCTTCAGTTCCCACCTATGAGTGAGAACATGCGGCATTTGGTTTTCTGTTCTTGCGATAGTTTTCTGAGAATGATGGTTTCGAGCTATATCCATGTCCCTACACAATCTCAGCTGCATCCATGTCCCTACAAAGGACATGAACTCATCCTTTTTTATGGCTGCATAGTATTCCATGGTGTATATGTGTCACATTTTCTTAATCGAGTCTGTCACTAATGGACATTTGGGTTGATTCCAAGTCTTTGCTATTGTGAATAGTGCCGCAATAAACATACATGTGCATGTGTCTTTATAGCAGCATGACTTATAATCCTTTGGGTATATACCCAATAATGGGATGGCTGGGTCAAATGGTATTTCTAGTTCTAGATCCTCGAGGAATCGCCACACTGTCTTCCACAATGGTTGAACTAGTTTGGAGTCCCACCAACAGTGTAAAAGTGTTCCTATTTCTCCACATCTTCTCCAGCACCTGTTGTTTCCTGACTTTTTATTGATGGCCATTCTAACTGGCATGAGATGGTATCTCATTGTGTTTTTGATTTGCATTTCTCTGATGGTGAGTGATGTGAGCATTTTTTCATGTGTCTGTTGGCTGCATAAATGTCTTCTTTTGAGAAGTGTCAGTTCATATCCTTTGCCCACTTTTTGATGGGGTGGTTTGTTTTTTTCTTGTAAATTTGTTTGAGTTCTTTGTAGGTTCTGGATATTAGCCCTTTGTCAGATAAATAGATTGCAAAAATTTTCTCCCATTCTGTAGGTTGCCTGTTCACTCTGATGGTAGTTTCTTTTGCTGTGCAGAAGTTCTTCAGTTTAATTAGACCCCATTTGTCAATTGTGGCTTTTGTTGCCATTGCTTTTGGTGTTTTAGACATGAAGACGTTGCCCATGCCTATGTCCTGAATGATATTACCTAGGTTTTCTTCTAGGTTTTTTGTGGTTTTAGGTCTACCATTTAAGTTTGTAATCCATCTTGAATTAATTTTCGTATAAAGTAAGGAAAGGATCCAGTTTCAGCTTTCTACTTATGGCTAACCAATTTTCCCAGCAGTATTTATTAAATAGGGAATCCTTTCCCCATTTCTTGTTTTTGTCAGGTTTATCGAAGATCAGATGGCTGTAGATGTGTGGTATTATTTCTGAGGGCTCTGTTCTGTTCCATTGGTCTATATCTCTGTTTTGGTACCAGTACCATGCTGTTTTAGTTACTGTAGCCTTGTAGTATAGTTTGAAGTCAGGTAGCGTGATGCCTCCAGCTTTGTTCTTTTGGCTTAGGATTGTCTTGGCAATGCAGGCTCTTTTTTGGTTCCATATGAACTTTAAAGCAGTTTTTTCCAATTCTGTGAAGAAACTCATTGGTAGCTTAATGGGGATGGCATTGAATGTCTAAATTACCTTGGGCAGTATGGCCATTTCACGATATTGATTCTTCCTATCCAAATGGTATGTTCTTCCATTTGTTTGTGTCCTCTTTTATTTCACTGAGCAGTGGTTTGTAGTTCTCCTTGAAGAGGTCCTTTACATCCCTTGTAAGTTGGATTCCTAGGTATTTTATTCTCTTTCAAGCAGTTGTGAATGGGAGTTCATTCATGATTTGGCTGTTTGTCTGTTATTGGTGTATAAGAATGCTTATGATTTTCGCACATTGATTTTGTATCCTGAGAGTTTGCTGAAGTTGCTTTTCAGCTTAAGGATATTCTGGGCTGAGACAATGGGGTTTTCTAAATATACAATCATGTCATCTGCAAACGGATAATTTGACTTCCTCTCTTCCTATTTGAATACTCTTTATTTCTTTCTCTTGCCTGATTGCTCTAGGCAGAACTTCCAACACTATGTTGAATAGGAGTGGTGGAGAGAGGGCATCCCTGTCTTGTGCCAGTTTTCAAAGAGAATGCTTCCAGTTTTTGCCCATTCAATATGATATTGGCTGTGGGTTTGTCATAAATAGCTCTTATTATTTTCAGATACGTTCCATCAATACTGAATTTATTGAGAGTTTTTGGCATGAAGGGCTGTTGAATTTTGTCGAAGGCCTTTTCTGCATCTATTGAGATAATCATGTGGTTTTTATCTTTGGTTCTGTTTATATGCTGGATTACGTTTATTGATTTGCATATGTTGAACCAGCCTTGCATCATGAAACCCACTTGATCATGGTGGATAAGCTTTTCGATGTGCTGCTGGATTCTGTTTGCCAGTATTTTATTGAGGATTTTTGCATTGATGTTCATCAGGGATATTGGTCTAAAATTCTCTTTTTTTGTTGTGTCTTTGCCAGGCTTTGGTATCAGGATGATGTTGGCCTCATGAAATGAGTTAGGGAGGATTCCCTCTTTTTCTATTGATTGGAATAGTTTCAGAAGGAATGGTACTAGCTCCTCCTTGTACCTCTGGTAGAATTCGGTTGTGAATCTATCTGGTTCTGGATTTTTTTTTGGTTGGTAGGCTATTAATTATTGCCTCAATTTCAGAGCCTGCTATTGTTCTGTTCAGGGATTCAACTTCTTCCTGGTTTAGTCTTGGGAGAGTGCATGTGTCCAGGAATTTATCATTTCTTTTAGGTTTTCTAGTTTATTTGCATAGAGGTGTTTATAGTATTCTCTGATGGTAGTTTGTAGTATGGTATGCAGCATGATATTTTGACATATATATATATATAAATATTGTGAAATGACTAAGTCAAGCTAATTAACATATTTGTTATTGCACATACTTATCATTTTTTTGTGATGGGAACATATACAATCTATTCCCTTAGTGATTTTCAAGTGTATAATACATTATTATTAACTATAACTCTCATGATATACAATAGATCTTCTGAATTTATTCCTTCTACTTAACTAAAATCTTATATCCTTGAATATCATCTCCCCAAACCAACCCCACCTGTGCACCCTACTTCAACTTGCTGCTGGTAACCACCGTTCCACTCTTTGCTTCTGTGAGTTTGACTTTCTTATATTGCACATATAAATGAAATTGTACAGTTGTATGCCTTTCTGCACTTCTTATTTCACTCAGCATCATGTCCTTCAGGTTCATTCATGTTGTGGCACATGACAGGACTTCCCTCTTTTTGACAGCTGAATAGTATTTCATTATGTGTACACACCACATATCCATTCATCTGTTGATGGACACTTAGGTTGGTTTCATATTTTGGGTGTTGTGAATAGTGCTGCATTGAACATGTGAGTGCAGATATCCTTTAAGCAAACTGATCTGATTTCCTCCCTTCCCATGATGACACTGTGGTCCTGCAGTTGAATTTTCTCTAACCTTCTTAATTAGGCACTAGGACAACAATCATGGGTGCCTCTTGAGAACATGTTATCAGGCCAACAATTTAACCTTGTCAGAGTCTGGAGCAATTGGAGAAGTGGGGAGAAATCACAGGGGTCTTCTTTGGGAGCACAAACAAACAAATGTATCAGTGTAGGAAGTGAGCGGGGTGGAACAGGAAGAGAAAGAGAGGGAAGGTTGTACTTTTACAAACTTTATGAGCCAGACAATGCCTCATAAATTAAATATAATAGTCAGATAAGTATAACTGAACAGATAAATGGGCCCTGGCTGATTCCACATTATGTGTTACATATCCCAAGTCCCTCAAGGAAAGATCCTGATAAATAAGATCACAAAGAAGAGATTAGAAAGAAGGTAAGGATCCACTGAAACACAATGAGTGCAAGATGAAGGTAAAACTGAGACATCAACACATCATTCAACAAATATTGGTAAGCAAAGGTGAGAAGACCATGGATTAAAGAGAGGGCAATAGACTGGATAAAGAAAATGTGGCACATATACACCATGGAATACTATGCAGCCATTAAAAAGGATGAGTTCATGTCCTTTGCAGGGACATGGATGAAGTTGGAAACCATCATTCTCAGCGAACTATCACAAGAACAGAAAACCAAACACCACATGTTCTCACTCGTAAGTGGGAGTTCAACAATAAGAATACATGGACACAGGGCAGAGACCATCACACACAGGGGCCTATTGGGGGCTGAGGGGCTGGGGAGGGATAACAGGAGAAATACCTAATGTAGGTGACGAGTTAATGGGTGCAGCAAACCACCATGGCACATGTATACCTATGTAACAAAACCACACGTTCTGTACATGTACCCCAGCACTTAAAGTATAATAAAGAAAAAAGAAAAAAAGTGAATGACACAAATTTTGAAAACAAAAAAAAGGGGGCAGAATTCCTCCTCCCTCATTCTTTCTCCTTTATATGCTTTCAGCACAAAACTGAAGTGTAGAACAGGAATAAAGACATTTGAAATCTTGGAGGACTGGAATTCCTGGAAGTGTCTCTGAGCTGGGGTTAAAATGCAGAAGATGGTTAGTCTCTTTGGCATGGAAAACTGCAAACCTAAAGGGCTGATAGAAAGGGTGTCACAGTTACATGAATGCCTCTAGGAACAGATGGTAAACATCTATATGTTTAGAAATATTTTTCTGTCTGACTTGGATAAAAATAATCAGTCATTGGCAGAAAACATTTCAATTTCTTTCTGATTTTGTGCAATAATAGCTTGGAAAGGCCCACACACGTGCGTGATATCTGCAGTTTGTAGAAGCCTTTATTCCACTTCTCTGATAAAGTGAAATAGCCATGGTGACGCATATTGTTTATCTAGTTTCCATAAAAAGACTACTACATGATAGGTGGTGAGGCCTACAGAACTCAGTAAACAGACACAACCGGGCCTTGCGCTGCTCCCTGCCTTCACTTCCTGATGGTGCTGTGAATGGCTCCAGGCCACCAAGCGCAAGAGTCACAGCTCTCAGTTCCACCCAGGATGTTTCTACTGTCTCTTTAGCCAATGAACTTGGAGGGATTTTTGTTTTCAGTGTGACATTTGCATGCCTGTTGTCATTTCCATTCCTTGATTCTGAATCATCTGTATGAATTTTCTTCTCTCCTTGAAGAAAAATGTGTGGGACTGCTTTCCTCTGTGATGTGTGATGTCAGAGAGGACTAAACTTAACCAGGCACAATTATCCATTTTGGGCACAGCTGTTGGCCAAACCCTAAGGAATCAGATGGCCAAAATTGTCTCAGGATGCCAATATTGCCTCTGAGGATAGCAAGCCTGCCTTATAGCATTTTAAAATGTCCTTGAAGCAGAAAAGAACAATTTGTTCTCCCAGGTAGGAAAGTCCATCTGCAAAGTTACAAGTCTTAAATTAGTGAGCTTTCAAATGTAGTTTACAGAACTCTAGATATTTCTAGAAGGAAGCTGTACAAGAACATCTTGAAAAACTACCCCTCAGATACTACCTTAATGCCCCAGTAGGATTTAAGTTTTATGGGAATAAAATATAAGATAAAAAAGATTTTCAAAGCTGCCTGAAGCTCTCCAGAGCTTGAGAACATCACTTCTTCTGTTTATTTCTTACATAATTCTTCAGTTATCTCTTGTTCAAGGTTCAAATTCATAGATTAAATGGACTCATGGTGTTGTTAAAGGGAGAGTAATTATTATCCAAGAAATCTATGGAATGTCAGAGGCACGCAGGTAAAAACACAGTATTGAACCTGGTTCTTTGATTCATAGTCCAAATTCAATTATTATAATTGCAAAAATAAGGCTGTAATATACCTGGAGAAAAATAGAAAAATAGAAAGGCTGTTGGTGATACTCATCTTCTAAAAGGAAATGTGATTTAATACATTATAAATTAATGTATTCCACACAACAAGCTGAAATACACGAAAACCTTTTATCCACAAAAATGTTTAATGGGTTGTTATGATACAAAACAATTGAAAACTCTAAATGTTCGTCAATAATGGAATATTTCAATAAGTTGTAGCACTTTTATATGTTGGAATATTATTCAGCAGTTTATGATGATGTTCTCACAGTATTTGTAATCCCATGGGGAAAATGCTACTATGATGTTCTGTGAATAGAAGTAGGATATATAGATGTGTGTAGTATACAGTATATACAATACATATTTATATATCCTAAAAGGATATATATATGTACACACACACATATATATTCTACTTTTATCCTATATATAAAAATAGAATTTCACCCCAGGTACCTAAATCTGTACATTACAAAAAGTATTGAGTATAAAATCCAACAAATCTTAGTGTATCTTTTATTATCCAATTCTTTGGGATTTCCCATAAGGCAGATATACTATAAAAGTGACTTTATATTAAAAAACAGAATATATTTTAAAGTTATTAAACAGCACTTTGTCAAGTCCTTTGCTCTTTCCCCTGTTTCTCTTAGTCATTCATGAAGTTCTGAAGTAAAACTGCTTTATTAATAAACAGAAATTCTATTAAATGTATGAGTTTTCAATCAGGCAGCATCTCCTTTTCTGATGACTTTAATGTCTATGCATACATACTCTTAGCATTTTTATTTGTAGAGTCCTGTATTCTTTAACATCTCTGAAATATTCCTCTTCAAGCAATTGGCAAATCTAAAGGTTTTCTTAGGTTTTCAATTAGGAGATAAAGATTAAACTTTTAGCTAGAGTAACTAGCTGTCTCTAGCAAGTGCATTACTGGGCTCAAATGACTTGCTTAGGCTGCAGATTTCTCCCTGGGCTGAGTGAATTTTGATGTTCCCTGGACTGTTCCCTGGGTGGCTGGCTCCTACCCACTGTGGGTCAAAAAGAGCAGGCCCTAATCAAATCAACATCAACTCTCCCTGGGAAGTGATTTTATGGCTTCCAAAGGTCGCATAAATTAGGAGGTTGGCTGAGGCTTTTATGTGGAAAACGGTGATATAATTTGAAAGGTCATATTTTCTCTAACCAGTCACCTCACATAAAATGTGCTTTTATAAGCTCTATTATAAAGACCTTGTGATCCAGCAGCATTAGAACCAGGCCTGGGAATTAAAGAACCAGGACTTTCAATCTGCCATTGTGTTGCTGGGTGGGTCTGAGCAAATCTAACCATGAGCATCTCAATTGCCTTTTCTAAAAAATATTGACTTATTATATTGTAACTGATAACCAATGAAATTTTTCCAAGGGCCTACAAAACATAGTCTTATATGAATGCTTTTTAATGAGTATCATCTATGCTGTATATTTGACTTAAACCATCTTCTGAAATACTTTTATAATGCTATAGATAGGACCTATTTCATAAAGAGCCATTGCTTTGCCTCAAAAATCTTTTCTATCATTTGAGTGCCCAGGAAGGGTCACAATACTTTGGAATTAAAATTTGGTGTCTTAATCAAATGGTGGCTCACTCCTCTGGTCCCAGCTACTCAAGAGGCTAAGATAGGAGGATTGCTTGAGCCTGGGAGGTTGAGACTGAAGGGAGCTATGATGGTGCCACTGCCCTTCAGCCTGGGTGACAAAGTGAGATACTGTCTTAAAAAAAATCCTAATTTTCATAGTTAAGATGCTGGAGCCATTTGTGCATTTAGGAAAGATGGTGTGCTGTTTCAGCCTTTGAATGAAATGCAAACAAAAATAAACCACACTTGAAATGTACTAGACTTTCCCAGTCAAATGGGGGACATTTAGAATACATGTTGTACCAGAGTTAATGTGCGGTATCCAAGTTTTTTATCATTCAATGTGCAATATTCCCGTACAACATTAGCTTGGCAAATAATCAGAGCAGCCAGTTAATCATTAGCCAGTATGCAGGCTTTGACTATAGACCTGTGTTGAAAAACAAATATATTTATGAAAGAAAGGAAAGGAATGTTGAAAGAGAAAGAAAAACGTTTTGCAAAATATCCTGTCGAACCATTTTTCTACAGCATCTTGGTACCTCTACAATGTCACTATTCAAAATCATTGTCAATGTGAAGGCTTGCTCCTAGAAAGCAACTTCTTGCATTTGTCTAATCAGTGGATGAGCTAGAACTGCTCTATTGGTGCAAGATTAATAAACTCTTCCAAAAAAAGAGGTCTTTAGAATATTTCTTAAAATTTTTGTTCTTACAACAAAAAATATAATGCCAATAGAGGAAAATATATGTCTACATATGTAGGATATGAGCTTGACTTAAAATATGTATATATCCATAAGAAAAAGATTGGAATGGAGTATTCAAAATGTTAGTGGTGTTGTCTCCAAAACATAGAGTTATTGATGGTGTTAATTTTCGTTTTAAACCTCTCCATGGGTTTTTAAAAATTGAGCTATAATTCGCATATCATAAAATTCACATTTTTTAAAGTGTAAAATTCAGTGGTTTTTAGTATACCCACAAGGGTATCCAACCATCACCTCTGTCTAATGCCAAAACACTTTCATCACACCAAAAAGAAACTCAGTACCATTTAGCGGTCATTCCCTATTCCTCCTTGCCCCCAAGCCCCTGGAAACTACTAAGTTACATTCTGTCTCCGTGGGGTTTCCTGGTCTAGATATTTTCTATAAATGGACACAACATGTAGTCTTTTGGGTCTGTTTTCTCTCACTTAGCATAATGTTTCCAAGGTTTTTCTATGTTGTATCATGTATCAGTACTTCATTACTGTTTATGGCTGAATAATGTTCCATTTGGATATAACATATTTTGTTTATCCCCTCATGAGTTGATGAATATTTGGGTTGTTTTCACTTACTGACTATTATGAGTAATGCTGCTATGAACATGCATGCATAAGTTTTTGTGTGAACATAAGCTTTCAATTCTCTTGGGTATGTGTTTAGGAGTAGAATTGCTGAATCTTATTATTAAACTCTATCTTTAGTTTTGAGGACCTGCCAAATCGTTTTCCACAGTGGCTGTGCCATTTTTACATACCCACCAGCAACTTACGATGGTTCCAATTTTTTTCACATCTTCCACAGCACTTACATTTGTTCATTTTTCTTGATTCTAGACATCCTAGTGGGTGTGAAGTTGTATGACATTGTGGTTTGCTTTGCATTTCCCCTAGAGATAATGATATTAGGCATCTTTTCATGTGCTTATTGGCCATCTGTATATCTTATATGGAGAAATGTCTGTTCAGATCCTTTGCCCATTTTAAAATTGGATTATTAATCATCTTGTTATGGAGTTATAAGGGTTCTGTATATATTCTAAATATATGTACCTATTAGCTCTATGATTTGCAAGTGTTTTCACTTTCTCAAAGGTGTTCTTTGAAGCTCAAAAGTTTTTGTTTTGAAAAATGCAATTTACCTATTTTATTATTATTATTATTATCCCTTGTGCTTTTGGAGTAATAACTAGAAATCATTGTCTAATCTCAGGTCATAAAGACTTAATGCCTATGGTTCATTTGAAGACATTTACAGTTTTGTCACTTACATAGAGAGTTTTGAATAGATTTTTATGTGGTGTGAAGTAGGAATCCAAATTCATTATTTTTACACATGGATATCTAATTATCTCAGCACAATTTGTTGAAAAAAAATATTTTCTAAATCAATTGTCTTGGCACCCTTGTTAAAAAATTAGCTGTAAATGGACTGGGCATGATGGCTCATGCCTGTAATCCCAGCACTTTGAGAGGCCAAGGCGGGCAGATCACCTGAGGTCAGGAGTTTGAGACTGGCCTGACCAATGTTGTGAAACCCTGTCTCTACTAAAAATACAAAATTAGCTGGGCATAGTGGCACATGCCTGTAATCCCAACTACTCAGGAGGCTGAGGCAGAAGAATCACCTGAACCCAGGAGGTGGAGGTTGCAGTGTGCTGAGATCGCACCATTGCACTTCAGCCTGGGCAACAAGAGCGAAACTCCGTCTTAAAAAAAGAAAAAAAGCTGTAAATGTAGCAAGATTCTTTCTTCTTTTTCTTTGTTTCTCTTTTTTTATTCTCAATTATATTCTATTGACCTATATGCCTATCCTGGACGAGTACCACACAGTCTCAATTGGAAATAGAAACAGAGAATTATCCAAATTTTTTCTTCTTTTTCAAGGTTGTTTTGGCTTTTTGGGCCCCTTAAATTTCTGAGTTTTAGTATCAAGTTTGTTAATTTCTCTAAAAAAGGAAGCTGGAATTGTGAGACTGATTGAAATTAAATCTGTAGATCAATTTGGAGAATATTGCCATTTTTACCATGTTAAATCTTCCAAATTATGAACATGGCATGCCTTTCCATCTATTTATGTCTTTTTAAATTTCCTTCAATTTTTAAATTTTTCAATGTAGAATATCAAACTTTTTTGTTAAATTTATTACTATTTTATTATTTTTGATATTATTACAGATGCAATAATAGCTTGCTTTCTTAATTTTTTTCAGATTATTCATTGGTAGCGTGTGGAAAAACAGTTGATTTTTGTGTACTGATCTTATATCCTGCAATCTTGCTGAACTAATTTATTAGTTCTAATAGTATTTTTTGTGGATTTTTTAAACAGAATTTTTTATATGCAAGATTATGTCATCGGGAAATAGAGATAGTTTTACTTGTTTCTTTCCAGTCTGTATTCCTTTCATTACTTCTTCTTGCTTAATTGCTCTGGCTAGAATGTTAAATCCAATGTTGAATAGGCATTATGAGAGGGGATATACCTGTGCCATATCTGATCTTAAGGGGAAAGCTTTCAGTCTTTTACCATTAAGAATAATGTTAATAGTGGGTTTTTATAGATGCCCTTTATCAAGGTAAGGAAGTACTCTTAGGAACCTGGGAGACAGAGCTTGCAGTGAGCCGAGATCGCGCCACTGCACTTCAGCCTGAGTGACAGAGCAAGAGACTCTGTCTCAAAAAAAAAAAAAAAAAAAAAGGATTCTTAGGTTATTGTGTGTTTTATCATAAAAAGAAAATGCTGTGGCCGGGCGCAGTGGCTCAAGCCTGTAATCCCAGCACTTTGGGAGGCCGAGGCGGGCGGATCACGAGGTCAGGAGATCGAGACCATCCTGGCTAACACGGTGAAACTCCGTCTCTACTAAAAAATACAAAAAACTAGCCGGGCGAGGTGGCGGGCGCCTGTAGTCCCAGCTACTCGGGAGGCTGAGGCCGGAGAATGGCGTGAACCCGGGAGGCGGAGCTTGCAGTGAGCTGAGATCCAGCCACTGCACTCCAGCCTGGGCTACAGAGCGAGACTCCGTCTCAAAAAAAAAATAAAATAAAATAAAATAAACTAAACTAAAATAAAATAAAATAAAATGCTGTTAGGTGTTTGTCAAATGTCTTTTCTGTGCCCATTGCCCATTGAGATGATCATGTGGATTTTGTCCTTTATTATATTACAGTGGTTATGTAATACATTACTGTGTCAAGCAGCACAGCAACATGGCACATGTATACATATGTAACAAACCTGCACATTGTGCACATGTACCCGAGAACTTAAAGTATAGTAATAAAAAAGAAGAACTGAACTTAAGAGAGCTGAGCTGCCAGGGTCTAGGTAGCCAATTAAAATAACAAGCCAAAGTGAAAGTAACAGTCAAACTTTTAATCACTTATGGTGATAATATAAGCAAGAGGCTAAATAGGAAAAATGGTTGGCTCTCTCAATGTTCCATTTTTCCCCCATGGAATGGTGTTGAGAGGAGTCAGATGTATCATTGCAGACATGGGGATTAGCTCATTGCTAAGGGATTCCTCCCAAAAAGGCTCCTGCTGTTTCCTGACCCAGGGGATGGAAGGGGAAGAGACAAAAAGGAGTGGGAAAGTACTTAATACTAAGTCAGAGTGAAGAAAAGTGTCTTCAGGGTTCCCCAGGCTTAGTAGATGCACCTGAAAAGACCTTGGTCAAGGGCCTCCTGCTAATGATGCCTTTGAAGGGAGGATCCTGAGCTAGGAATGCAAACATGCATAAATGCATGACTAGCCAGGGGAAACTGAGTCTTTGACTGCAACTTTCGTTGGAGCCTGCAGTGCACTAGCTGTACTCCATGTCTTGTGTAGAGAAGGTGGCTTTCGCTCAAGAGGCCTGCCAGGTAAAGCTTTTGAAATTGGTCCTGTGGTCAGACCTGAAAAATTGCACATAATATTTTGGGAGTCAGACTACTCATGTATTACATTGATTTTTGTATGTTGAACCAGTATTTCATTACTGAAATAAATCTCATTTAATGGTCATGATGTATAATTCTTGATATATGTTGCCAGATTTAGTTTGCTAGTTTTGTTTTGTTTTTGAGGATTTTTGTGTCCATATTCACAAGGGATATTCGTTTGCACTTTTTTGTTAGATATACTATTGTCTAGTTTTGGTATCAGAATTATCCTAACCTCATAAAATGAGGTCTGAAATGTTTTCTATTTTTTATATAAGTTTGTGAAGATCTGATGTTAATTCTTTAAACATTTGGTTGATTCACCAATGAAGCCAGTTGGTCCTGGAATTTTCTTTATGGGAATTTTTAAATTGCGAATTCAATCTCTTTTCTTGCTATATGTCTATTCAGATATTTTATTTCTTCTTGAGTCACTTTTGGTAGTTTATGTCTTTCTAAGAATGTGTTCATTTTGTTTTGATTATTTAATCTGTTACCATATATTTGTTCATGGTAGTATTCTTTTGGGGCCCAACTAGCAACAAATTCTCTGGTTCTATATATGGAGAATGTCTTAATTTCTCTTTCCTCTTTAAGAAGTGGTTTTGCTTAGTTGACAGTTTTTTGGTTTTTTTTTTCTTTTGTCACTCTGACTATGTGATTGGCACCATGGTTTCTAACAAAAATTGACTGTTAATTTAGAGGATCCCTTTTATATACGTGATGAGCTGCTTTTCTCTTGTGGCTTTCAAGATTTTCTCTTTGTCTTTTTCAACAGTTTTATTATGAGTTTTGGTGTGAATCTTCTTGTTTGTCTACTTGGATTCATTCAGCTTCTTGAATGTGTAGATCAATGTTTTTTAAACACATTTTGGAAAATTTTGGTCATTATTTATTCAAATATTCCTTTTTTTCCCTTCTGCTTTCTTTTTCTTTTGAAACTCTTATTACACTTATGTTGGACTTGGTATCTTGCAATTTTCTAAGGCTCTGATTTCTTTTTTTTTTTTTTTCATTCTTTTTTCTTTCTACTCTTCAGAGTGGATACATTTGATTGATCTGTTTTCAAGTTCACAGATTCTCTTTTGTCAGTTCAAATCTGCTGTTGAATGTCTCTACTAAATTTTTCATTTCAGTTATTATACTTTTCAACATCAGACTTTCTGTTTGACTCTTTTTTTATAATTTATATCTCTTTATTGATAGTCTGGTGAGATGTTGTTTTTACACTTTAGTTCTTCAGATACTGTTTACTTGAGTTCTTTGAACATATTTAAAATAACTGATTTAAAGTATCTGCCTAGTAAATTCAACATTTAGGGCTTCCTCAAAGACAGTTTTCATTGATTACTTTCATCCTTGCATGTGGGCTGTATATTCTTGTTTCTTTGTCTCACAATTTTTTGTTGAAAGCTGGACACTTTGAAAAATATATTTCAACTCTAGAAATAAGAACATTCCCTTTCTCTGAAAGAGAAAATCATGGTAATTTAAATCTCTGTGTATGTGCTTACTTGGATATTGCCATGATTCTTTTGGAAAGCTGCAAAAGAAAGTAGAGAAGTGAAGTCTTCTGTTGAGTATATTTGGCCTTCAAGAAACCCTTTTTAGTTTATATTGCATTCTTGAAAACTTGTTGGCATGTTTGACAACTTTACAGGCAGACAGAAAAGCAAGAATAAACCAAACGCAAATTTAGTAGAAGGAAATAAATAATGAATATTAGAGCAGAAATGAATAAAATTGAGACTAAAAATAATACAGAAGATCAACAAAATGAAAAGTTGACTTTTTGAAAAGATAAACAAAATTGACAATCTTTCAGTTAGACTAAGAAAATTGGAAAAAACTCATATATAAAATCAGAAACAAAAAAGGAGACATAACAATGAAGACCACAGAAATACAAAGAATCATTAGAGACTATGATGAACAACTATATGTGAACAAATTGGAAAACCTAGAAGAAGTGGATAAATTCCTGGACACATATAACCTTCCAAGACTGAATCATGAAAATAGAAAACCTCAACAAAGCAATAATGAGTAATGAGATTGAAGCTCCACCAAACATTTAAAGAAAAACTAGCAGGCCGGGCGCGGTGGCTCACGCCTGTAATCCCTGCACTTTGGGAGGCCGAGGCGGGCGGATCACGAGGTCAGGAGATCGAGACCATCCTGGCTAACACGGTGAAACCCCGTCTCTACTAAAAATACAAAAAATTAGCCAGGCGCGGTGGCGGGCGCCTGTAGTCCCAGCTACTCGGGAGGCTGAGGCAGGAGAATGGCGCGAACCCGGGAGGCGGAGCTTGCAGTGAGCCGAGATGGTGCCACTGCACTCCAGCCTGGGCGACAGAGTGAAGACTCCGCCTCAAAAAAAAAAAAAAAAAAAAAAAAAGAAAAACTAGCACAAGTTCTACTCAAAGTCTTCCAAAAAATTAAAGAGGAGGGAATACTTCCAAACTTATTCTATGAGAGCAGCATTCCCCTGTTACCAAAATCACACAAGCACACAACAGCAAAAAGACTACAAGACAGTGTCACTGATCAATATGTATATATTAAAAAACCTCAACAAAATACTAGCAATTTCAATTCTACAATAAATTAAAGGGATCATTTATCAGGATCAAGCGAGATTTATCCCAGGGATGCAAGAGTGGTTTGACATATGCAAATCAGTGAAAATAATGCATCACATTAACAGAACCAAGAACAAAAATTGTATGATCATTCCAATAGATGCTGAAAAACACAATAAAATTCAACATTCCTTTATGATACAAACCTTCAACAAATAGGGTATAGAAGCAACATACTTCAAAATAATAAAGACTGTATTTGACAAACCCATAGCTAACATCACACTGAATGGGAGAAACATTGAAAGTTTTTCTTCTAAGATCTGGAACAAGACAAGAATGCCCACTTACACCACTTTTATTCAATATAATATGGAATTCCTGGTCAGAGTAATGAGGCAAGAGAAAGAAATAAAGATCAAATCGGAAAGGAAAAAGTCAAATTAGCCTTGTTTCCAAATGACACGGTCTCACACTTAGAAAAACCTAGAAAATCCACCAAAAAACTGTTAAAACTGGTAAACAAATTCAGTAAAGTTGCAGGTACAAAATTGACGTACAAAAATCAGTAGCATTTATATATGTCAACTATCTGAACAACCCGAAAAAGAAATCAAGAAAGCAATCTCATTTATAGTAGTTACAAATAATATAAAATGCTTAGAAATCCATCTAACCAAAGTGAAAATTCTATCGAAGGAAGGCAATAAAACACTGATGAAAGAAATTGAAGAGGACACCAAAAAAAAAAAAAAAAAAAAAAAAGGAAATATATTTCATGCTCATGGATAGAATTAATATTGTTAAAATGACAATTGTTCCCAAAACAATGTACAGATTCAGTGCAATCCCTATCAATATACGAATGGCATTCTTCACAAAACTGAAAAGAAGTTTTAAAATTTATATGGAACTACACAAACCCTAAATAGCCAAAGCTGGAGGCATCACACTACCTAACTTCAAAATATACTACAAAGCTATAATAATCAAATCAGAA
Organism: Theropithecus gelada; assembly: GCF_003255815.1. Taxonomy (NCBI): domain Eukaryota; kingdom Metazoa; phylum Chordata; class Mammalia; order Primates; family Cercopithecidae; genus Theropithecus; species Theropithecus gelada. The sequence continues at coordinate 80,754,204 of NC_037671.1, read as the reverse complement.
TGGTACTGGAATAAAAGCAGACACATACAATAGAGAACCCAGATATAAATCCACACATTTAAAGCCAAACTCATTTTTGACAAAGGTACCAAGAACATACAATAGAAAAAAAGACGGTCTCTGAGAAATGGTGCTGGGAAAACAAGATAACAATATGCAGAAGTATGAAATTATAATTCTATCTGTCACCATATACAAAAGTCAACTCAAAATGGATTAAAGACTTAAATCTAAGACCTGAAATTATAAAACTACTAGAAGAGAACAATGGGGAAATGGTCCAGACCTTGAAATGGGCACATATTTTTCTTGTGTAAGACTTGGGTAAAAGGACAGGCCATCAAAGCAAAAATGAACAAATGGGACCATATTAAACTAAAAAGCTTCTGCACAGCAAATGAACCTATCAACAAAGTGAAGAGACAACCTAAAGAATGGCAGAAAATATTCACAAACTCTCTATCTGACAAGAAATTAATAACTGAAATGTATAAGGAACTCAAGCAACTCCATAACCAAAAAAAAAAAATTCAATTAAAAACTGGGCAAAAGATCTGAACACATATTTCTCAAAATAAGACATACAAATGGCCAATGTGTATATGAAAAATAGTTTGACATCACTAATCATCAGAGAAATGCAAATCAAAACCATAGTGAGATACCTCACTCCAGTTAAAATGGCAGTTATCAAAAAAACATAGAATAATGGATGCTGGTGAGGATATGGAGAAAGGAGAATTCTCATACATTGTTGGTGGGCATGTAAATTAGGAGAACTACTATGGAAAGCTATATGGAGGTTTCTCAAAATACTAAAAATAGAAGTACCATGTGGTCCAGCAGTTCCACCAGTGGGTATATACCCAAAAGATATCAATATGCTGAAAAGATATCTGCACTCTCACATTTAGCAAGACTATTTACAGTAGACAAAATATGGAATCAGACTAAGTGCCTATTAATGAATGAATGGATAAAGAAAATGTAGCATATATACACAATAGAATATTATTCATCCATTAAAAAGAATAAAATCCTGTTGTCGTAGCAACATGGAAGGAACTGGAGGACATTGCATTAAATGAAGTAAGACAGAAAGACATAACACACATATTCTCACTCACATGTGGGAGCAAAACAGAATGGATCTCATGAAGATAGGGAGTAGATTTGTGGTTACCAGAGGCCAGGAAAGGTGGAGGGGAGTGGGGAAAATAAAAAATGCATAAACAGTAAAAATAATAAAGTTCAGACAAATAAATAATAGTTATTATGTAATATATAATAAATATATATACTAATAAAGATAAAGTTCAAAGGTGTGCTATTTAAATCCTATACTGAATCCTGTTGCAAAGTGATAAATCATACCTATAATGATTTTACGTAAAATCAAACATTTCATACAGTAGTTCTATTGAAATAGAATGACATCTTCACCTCTTTCTGAAAGCAAGTTTAAAAGGTCAAGTGTGCTTTTGGGTAAAGTATTACGTAGGTTTTATTCACAGGACTGCTGTAAACCATTGTTTACTTTTCAAAGTAAACTTAAACCAGATTTGAAATGGTTCCAGAGAAGTAGGCTGCCTGTTGTCTATCACCTTCATTTCCATGGGAGTTGCAAAGTACTCACCTAAGTTCATTTTCCAGGGCAGTGTTTACAGGGATCAGAAGCCATTCTAATTGTAGTGACCCAGATGCTTCATAACCTCCAAGCACAGACCTCAGATCCAGACACTTGCTTGTCCTCGAGTTGAGTTCTCCCTCTCTCATAGGCATTGCTGCTTAATCTCCCTCTGTCACAGGCATTTCTCAGTGGGTAGAGAATATATGAGATGGACAGCACATGAAACTTTGTCCATGACTGCATTTTTTGGGATGGCTGAGCATTTACTGCATACTTCTTCAATGCCAACTACTTTTCATGTATTATTCCTTTTAATTCCACAAGCCTATAAGATAGGAACTGCTATTATCCTCATCTGTCAAATGAGGAAAATTAGGCTTGGGGAAGTTAAATAACATGTCCAAGGTCACTTGGGAATTGGTGCAAACAGAAGTCAAACCACTATTCCTCCTACTCTGATATTCTGCTGTTAAAAATTTAGCATCTTCCAGGGTAGAGAAAGACACAAGCCAAGAAGAGGCTTGGCTATGACCTGCATTTTGGAGATGAGGGAATTGTGACAGAAATGACTAAAGCTGTATAGTGCTTCCGTGTTACAGTAATGGCTCCACATTCCTTTTTGGACATTAGGTACCATGTGGTACTTCCTGGCTGGCGTATTTAATTGTTGGTAGAAGACCTCCTCCAGTACACTGTCTTCTCTGGTGAAGTGATCAGCCATCTTGAAAATACATGTTGAAATGGAAGTAAAACAAGATCAAAAAGCCTATCCTGGACATTCACCTGGACTAGCAGTATACACTATGAGAGGCAGAAATAAGATTTTACGAAGTTAAAACTGGGATTTTGGGGGTTATTTAATATTACAGCACTGTCATTCTTATCCAGACTAATACAAGGAAGGTAACTGCTCCTTTTGTATAGTATTCATTATTTTGCAACATAAAGTCTACAGAGCAAGCTTGTGATAACCTACAGAAGAATGTGAGAATTAGGGCCCATATCCATTGAGTTTTAATGTAAACACGGTTTTCATCTCCATTTTGATACTTAGGTGTGTGCAAATGTGCCTAGAATAGAACTGGGATTTCCTCTTTTCAAGATCAATAAAACCCTAATTAGTTGATTTTTCTGGTCTACTTCAAAACCTTGTTTTTGTGTCACATCATTTGTTTATTCTTGATTTTCATTTGCTTTTCCTTTACCCAAATGCTGTGGCAGAGGAAGCTTGCCATACGTTTTATGAATTAACCAATAAACTCATTTAACAGAATTATTATTTGTTCATTATAGACAATCCTCATGAACCCATTAGGGCAAGACCAAGGGAAAAGTAAGCACAAATCTCAATTACTCTGCCTTGGCCCAAATGCCTTCTGTGTTCAGATACCTTAGTGTCAACAAGTTATGGGGTGTGTGTGTGTGTGTGTGTGTGTGTGTGTTTTCTTTTTAATCAGTTTCTTTCTTTGAAATGGTTGACTTTGCTTTCACACATGATCAAGTTGTGAAGTTTTATTTTCCATGAAAAGAAACTGAACTGAAACTGAAACTTCTCTACCAGTTATTCAAATGGATTATTTTATGCCTCATTAGCATCAATTATCTCTAGAAGGAAGTATGATAGGACTTTAAAAGGGTTACTGCACTACAGCTAACAGCTGGAAGCAAACTGTGCTTCAAGCAAACAAATAAAAATAGCAAAGAGACTTTAACCTGGGAGCTTACAGAAAGAGTGATGAAGGAAGGTTGCAGACGAAAAGTCTTATGGAGCAATGGAAGCAGTTCCAGTTCTCCACGGGGTCTAAGATGTACACCTGATAGAAGTGCTTGGCACCTGGTAATCAATTTTGTCCATTGATGCTGATAAGAAATGCTAATACATTTTATAGAAGGCTTAGCAAAGAATGCCTCATAAAAGGAAAAAGTGTCATTCTATTAAAAGTCTCTTTTTGTTTTAGACTATTTCTGCTGCTATAACAGAATACCACAGACTGGGCAGTTTATAAAGAAAATATATTATTTGACTAATTGTTCTGGAGGCTGGAAAGTCCATAATAACGGTGCCCGACATCTGGCAAGGGCTATCCCATGGTGCAAAGTGAAAGGAAGAACAGCCGGCAAGCGAGACTCACGGAGAATAGGGGCTGAACCCTCATAATAACAAACCCATTCCTGTGATTAATCCATTCATGAGGGCAGAGTCTTTATGACTGTATGACCTTTTAAAGATCCTACCTCTTAATCCTGTCACAATGGCAAATAAATTTCAGCATGAGTTTTGGAGGACACATTCAAGGCAGTGTTTTTTGTTCCCCCCCGCGCCCCCCACCCCGAGATGGAGTCTGGCTCCTTAGCCCAGGCTGGAGTGCAGTGGCGCAATCTCGGCTCACTGCAAGCTCCGCCTCCCGGGTTTACGCCATTCGCCTGCCTCAGCCTCCCGAGTAGCTGGGACTACAGGCGCCCGCCACCTCGCCCGGCTGATTTTTTGTATTTTTAGTAGAGACGGGGTTTCACCGTGATCTCGATCTCCTGACCTTGTGATCCGCCCGCCTCGGCCTCCCAAAGTGCTGGGATTACAGGTGTAAGCCACCATGCCTGGCCGGCAGTGTATTTTTTAAAAACTTGAACAGTGATTTTTTTTTTTTTTTTTTCCAGACAGTGTTTTGCATGGTAACCTAGGCTGGAGTGTAAAGGTGTGATCTCAACTCATTACAACCTCTGCTTCCTAGGCTCTAGATATCCTCCCACCTCAGCTTCTTGAGTAGCTGAGACTACAGACGTGCACCACCATGCCCACTAATTTTCGTTTTTTTTTTTTTTTTTCTTTTTTTGTGTAGATGAGATTTCACCATGTTGCCTAGGCTGGTCTCAAGCCCCTGGACTCAAGCGATCTACCTTTCCAAAATGCAGAGATTACAGGTGTGAGCCTGTGAGCCACCGCGCCCAACCCAGTGGTTTTTTTGTTTTTTTTGTTTTTTTTTTTTTTCCTCAAGTGCTTGACACTGCCAGTTGCTAGGGATGTAGGACAAATAAGCACATAGGTGCAAGATGTGTGTTGTAACTTCACAAAGTAATGTACACTCTATCAACTGGGTGTTAGTCAGGAAGCAGTTAGCATGCTCACATAGAGTTCAATAAAGAAACTATTTATAGGGGAGTCACCACAGTGAAGCAAAACCAAGATAATATAATATCCCAGAGCTAGTCAGATCTGGACATCACTGCCAAGAGGAAGGAGTGGTTAGTCATCCTCAGACAGTATATGCAGTGCGTAGGGCATCCTGTGGAGACAGTCATTTGACAGGAGCCATGGAGCTTCCCAGGGAGGGAGCACATCTCCTGCTAGTGCCTCCATTTGCCCAAACAGAAGCCCAAGGATGAGGAGCTTTGATGGAGTCCCTCCAACTGAGCTTCATAGGACCCGAGTTCGGGGAAGAAGGCTGGGGCAGAGTGGATAGAGAGGGGCAAACAGAGCTGTCCAGGACATGGACATTAGCTCATGGGTATTTACAGTGGCCCCATAATAATAATTGTAATAACTGACCTGAATTGAGGGCAGTGTATCAGGGTTTTACATCTCATCAAACCTGTACAGTAACCCTGTGAAGTGGGTCTCCTTATTCATACTTTCATCAAGGAAGACTTCAAGGCATGGAGACATTAATTTGCCCTTCCACTCAGCTAAAAATAGCAGAGCTGTGATATGACCCAAGGAGTCTATTGCTAGAGCCAGGATGCCTGGCTGCCTGCCCATTTTTCACTTAGAGAAACAGAAGCTTGTATGGTTTAAGGGACTGATTCAAGTTAACATGGCTGTGAAATGATGGTCCTGTGATAAATTCGGTTTTTCCTCTAAGGCTTACACTTGTCCCATGACATCTTGCAGCTATGAGGGAGGTGGGTGAGATGGGATCATGGGAACACAAAGACAATTTGAGCTGAACAGAGGGTAGACTTGAATTTGCACTGTTGTCTCTGTCTGAATTTGTCTGTTTTCTTCAGGCTAAGGGAGTGGCGTGAGTGAAATCAGGAAGGTGAAAGGTGTGGTTCTGTCAGGCTAGAGTCAGAAGAGAAGAGGGTGGTAGAAAGGCTGCTAGGCACAGCCTTTAAGAGATCAAGGGAGTAAAAGATGCCACAGAAGCCAGCTGCCTAAAAGGGGAAGAATTCAATGAAAGGAGAACCAGGAGAGGCTTAGATGGATTAAATTATATGCCCAAGAAAATAACGACAGGAGCAGCAACAACGTTTATCTCACTTCAAAGTATTGCTCTTTTTGGGAAAGCACACAGCCTGCCTTTATATATGCCCCTACTCCACGTCAGAAGTGCTGGAATTTTCTAAAATTCCACACCCTTCACTGACTCTCAGCAAGAAACCTGAAGAGGCTAGATTCTGAGTTGTCCAATTGGAATGTTGCATTTTCCTATGACTCCTCTAACTCCCTTCTCCCTACCTCCTCTCCCATCCTACCACACCTCCCTAATTGTATTTGAAATAACTTCATTTCCTATGGGTGGGTATCCATTGCTCCAACTGATAGCTGAGACCCACCACGCTAGGCATTGTTTCTAGGTGCTGGGGATACAGCAGTGAACAAAATAGAAATCTCTACCCTCAGGAAGCTTAACTTCTTCCAGGAAGGAAAAAAAGTAAAATGTACAGTCTTTCAGCTAGTGATAAGTGCAATGGAGAAGAAAGCCAAAGGGGATTTTGCTGGAGGTTACAATTCTGAAGACAGGTGAAGAGATGACATTCAGAATAGGCTTAGTAGATGGGAAAGGGGACCATGAGAATATCTGGGGAAAGAACATTTCTTAGGGAACAGCAGAAGCAAAGGCATAAGGACTCTGGCTTTTACTCTAAGTGAAATAGGGAGACTTTGAGTTCTTTCCCTAGAGAAAATACATGACTAGAATTAAATTGTAAAAGGCTCAGTTGTAGCTGTTGTGAGAATGGGCAGTAGGTGGGCAAGGCCAGAAACAGAGACTGACTAAGATGCTATTGCAATAATGAAGGGGAGAGATTATGAAAGTTGTGTTGGATGTGGTAAAAAGATCAGCTTCTGGATGTATCTTGAAGGCAGAGATGACAAAATTTGCCACCAGATAGAATGTGGGACAGAGAAAGAGGTGTCAAAGATGAGGCCATGACTCTTGGCTAGGAAACTAGAAGGATGGAGTAGCTGTTTACTGAGTTGGTGAACACAGTGACAGGGGCAGTTCACTTTTGAACATGTTAGGTTTGAACTGCCTGTTAAATGTTCAAGGAGAGATGCTGAGTAGGCAGTGGCTAGATACGGGAGTCTCCAGTTCAGGGGAGGAATGCATCAGCATGTAGATGTCACTTAAAGCCATGAGGCTTCTTGAATGGGTGTACTTGGCTAAGTGCTTACTTGGAGCACTCCTGCCTTCAGAGGCAATGTAAATGAATGCAACAAGCCATGGAATGAGAGGTTTGGATAGCTGTAAAATAGAGTTCACAAATCTTACCCAAAGGTGGCAGCTACCTCTCAGATCCAGCTGATTTCTGCAGTGCTAAATGCACAAGCTGGCCCAGTGGGATCAGAACTCCTCAACAAAAGATATTTTTCAACCCACTAATTAGTGACCTCTGCCCTACAGGCTGGAATCTGAAAATGTGGTTTTGTGTTTATTCCTCAAGTCCATAGTGCCAATTGATCAGCCTCTTCTCTGCTCACAGGCTCAAGGTTTTCACAGTATGTAATGCTTGATGTTGTGGGCCTGGGTTCTCCTTTCATTCATAAATCTGGGCTTCACCTTCCAGAGGACCAGCGGTGAGCTGAAACTGGCTACTATTGGCTCATGTAAGGCAATCTTGGATTTTCGGGAATTTTGTAAAGATGGATGATAAACACAAACATTTAAAAAACTAAATTGTATAAACTTACAGTTATGTAAATTTAATTAAAAACAAGCTCAAAAATACTCAAAGCTTATCACTTACTACTTATTTTACTACATTTTATTATTATATATACTCCTGGGTTTTTTTTTTTTCCTTCAACTGTATTTGTGTTCTGGAAATACTACATAATGATGTATCTCTTCCCAACTTTGCTTCCAAGAACTTCATGTTGATAGCTTGAAATGAGCCGTGTGGAAGTATTTACACCAAGGAAATTGTCAAACAATACGAATCAGTCATATTTTCCCCAGAGAGCCAGTTTTAAATCTTTACCAGCATACCACTTTACAAATATCATCTTTGGGACTGCATCACAGCTGGCTGATAAAAACTAGAAATGACAGTGGTAGACAGACACAGAGAGGTAAGTTCAGATGTACAATTCCTAATTCCTGACAGAATATTTACCTGATGATTAAAAAAATAGGTCTAAGAAATTGTTACTTGCATCTTCAGAGACTGGCTTTGAAACAGCCACATCTACAATCTGCACCTCCTGCTTTTCCAGTAGCAATGACAAAGATTGATGGGATAAACAACAGAAGGCCAAAAGAGCCATGCCCCAGGGAATTCCCTGGAGAAGAGCTTGACATTTTGAGTCAGTGTTTTCTGACTTCCACCCAATGATATACCCGCTAATATAAAAATGCAATTGAAGAGTACATCGTTTTTCCTCAGCATTCAAGGAGCAGGTAGAGAGAGATAATGTATAAGCAGGACAGTGGAGAAATGATTCTTTAGGGAACAAAACATATATATTGCAAGTAAAAAATTCTATGCCTCTGTAATAAATTTGTCTCCAACCATCAAGGAAGGCTTCAGGTTGGGCGTAAGATAGCTCTCATGTAGGTAAAAACAAATGAGGCTTACTTTCTCCTTCTAGGTTTCCTGAAGCTAACCTTTTTCCTTCCTTTTGGCATGCCCTCTCCACAAATAGAGTTGGTAAAAAGTATCTGTTACAATGACCCGGGCTTTACCATCCATGGCAAATCTCTCTAAATTATAGGCCTTTCCTCATGGAGACCATTTACTGTGGGCATAATACAAGGCTGTGTTCAACCATGCCACTCTTTGAACTAGCTGCACCATGTTATTACCACACTAAACTGGAGTGGCCAGTTTTTCTATAAATAAATATTCTTCTTGCTGGGCAGATGAAAATCCTTAGTAGAAGTTCCTACATTATTGATTTGCTGGTTCCTAGCTTCTCTGCTGGGAATGTCTTTTGAGTTGTTTTGAAAAGAGAAGTCTTGTAAACACTTGACTGTTGCTGGACTCAAGAAAAATCCGATTAGCAGGGAATCAACAACATTATTACTCAGCTGGGTTCCCTGTAATTCCTCCATCTCTGGGCCAGGTGGGTGGATGGGGGTGAAGAGGTTTCAAAGAGATTGCATGTTCTTCCTGGATTCCATTTGTTTCTTTGCAACAGTCCTTTAATTTTTGTGGTATTGGAAATGAAGCTAATAGTGACAATTTGAACACAACTGGCTTCCTCTCTCTGAAGTATAACAAAGCAGAGATTGTTGGCTTTGACAAGACAAAAGTGGTTAGATGTTTAATCAGTCACTCTTTGAGACTCCTCATCTCCCACAGAATATAAAGTCCAGGAACTCACTAGGAATTGGATAGCTCTTCACACAGCCTCCTAACACCATAGATACATTTTATCTTCAGGACAGTGGTTTTGTTATTGCTGTTTGTCTCATTTTCCTTTTTTATAAAACACTATAAAGAGATATGTGTATTTGAGATATTAAAAGGCAGGATGTCTTGTAAAAGCCTCAGATGCTATCTGAATTCCTTCACTGACATCTCTTGGGTTTCTGCAGCTATATCCTCTGGCCCTGGCAACAACTTCCTGGCCAGGAGACCCTGGTCACAAACCTGTGCCACCAGAGTCAAATGCGCTCTGTGGATTACAGCTGAGTTCTCATCTTTCACACTCGTTCTGATGTTGGTGTCTTATAAACTGGCTATCTCACACACCTCTATGCTATTACCTGAATTCTCAGTCTGTTCACTCTTGCTTTAGGGCTTTTGACTGCATATGCTTCCCTACGCCAGACTTCTTATGGTTGAGTTGCTGCTACCTCATAGCACCTTCTATTCCTGGTCGGGTCTACCTGCCTTACCGGGCAGCATGTGGCCACTGATGGCTACATCTTCTGCCATGTGCCCAACTGTTTGGCCTTTTACCCATTATAGCCTGATTCTCAGCCCTGCTACACATATGACTCACAAGAGAGCTTTTAAGAAATACTTATGCCGGGGCCCCACCCCTAAGAATTCAGAGTCAGTTGGTCTCATGTGATACTGATATTTTTAAATGAAACGTTCTTGCTATGATCTGAGCTATTTAGGGTGTTATCTCATAACACCCCTAAAATTCATATATTGAAGCCCTAACCCCCAGTGCCTCAGAATGTGACTGTATTTGGAGATAGCATATTTAAAGAAGTAATTAAGTTAGAATGACATCATTAGGGTAGACCCTAATCTGACTGATGTCCTTCTAAGAAGAGGAAATTAGGACACAGAGATAGACACATAGAAGAAACGTCATGTGAAGACAGTGAGAAGACTGCTATCTATAAACCAAGCAGAGAGGCTTCAGAAGAAACCCACCCTGTGAACACTTTAATCTCAGACTCCTATTCTTAAGAACTGTGAGAAAATAATTTTCATTTAAGCTTCCCAGTCTGTGGTATTTGTCATGGCCACCCTAGAAAACTAATATAGTCCTTAAATAGATTCAATAAGTAGCCAGGAGTGGAGACTGCTAATCTAGTGATTCTCAACCATCAAGTCACTTGGAGGGTTTGTTAAAGCACACATTATTGGATCCTACCCTCAAGGGGTCTGGCTCAATGTATATCCTGGCCTGACAATTTGCATTTCTATCACGTTCCCAGTGATGATGACATAGCTGGTTCTAGGACCATATTTGCAAATCACTGCACTAACTTATGTGTTGTAGCTGGTTTTTGAGTCTCCAGCTTCCCCTCTCAACTCCCAGTCACTTTATGGAACACCCTCAGTGCCCAGGGGTCTCTATATGATTGGTCCTGGTTCTCCCTGGGCTGGCTTGGTAAACTACTCTTGATTCATACAAATACTTCCTTAGAAACATGGAAAATGTTTAGTGAAAAAAATCATGTCTGGGAAGAGTTACGATCACAATAATCCTGTATATGTGTTTGTGAATTTATGTATCTTTCCATAAAGAGTTTCTGGCAACTACTAAAACTTGGATGAACTGGGTCACTGCACATCTGAAGATCTGAATATGTGTTTAAATCTTGATATATTAATATTAAATGCATTTTATAGTTTCTGTGGGATTAATACTTACTAGGTATTAAATTTTTTTCTCGATTTATTAACATTTGCTTTGAAGAGCCAATAATAAAAATAATGCTATTTCATATTGCAGAGACTTTGCAGTGTGCCAATAAGAGGATGTATATGAGACCCTTACTCATGTACTTTTGTGAAGCTAACCACACTGGACTTTTAAGCCCGTTCTTCCTGACTTCCAGTCTTTGACTCTGAATTAGTTGAGGCATGAGAACTTCACCGCAGGAAGGTCCTGCCCCTTGTTTGCTCCTAAAGGTTCCTTTGAAGTTCAACTTGACCAACCCACCATTGCAGGCACTCCAGAGGAGAAGACAGCCTTGCTATGTCCAATCCACTTCAGTTTGCAAATTTCTTGTTGGTCACTTTTATGCCCCCACTGAATAGGACAGTGTGAAGCATGGATTAAGTACGCAATAAATGGTTGTTGAATAAATCAGAAAATTAAATGCATTCTGCACAGAATATGCTATTTCTCACCTTTGTGCCTTTGTGTGTGCTCTTCCTTCTCCTGGGCTGCTTGACCCTATTCTTTACCTAACTTGGACTTCAAGATTTAGGTGAAAAAGTTGTTATGAACAGAGCTTAGGCCCTAGCAGAGTCCATAACTGTGCTCTTTCTCCCATTTGCTTTGAAATTCAGTGGCCATTGATTTAGTAATCCTATCAATAAGATAGGATCCTATCAATAAGATCAACCTTTAGAGAGCCCTGTGTAAAGTGAAGTCATTTGGGTAATCTCATTTCATCTTCACAAGCGTCACCTGGTGGTGGCGGCGGGGTAGCTTTTAAACACTACACTTTTGAGCCCCACCTAAAACCGTTAAATCAGAACATCCAGAGTTGAGTGCTGTAAATTATCATCTTATAAATGTCTTTGTGATTTCAATGTGCAGCCAAGATTGAGAATCACTGAGTCAAAGGGTCCACATCTATGGCACCAAACATCAAACCTAAGTCTTCTTTTGATGAAATGAGCTCTTGCAACCTGAAAGAGATTTAAACATAGTTTGGAAAGTTCTCTTCCAATCTTGGTCTCTCGGCTCCGTTTTCATTTTTGTTTCATTTCCACTCCTCCAGGTTTCGGCTCTTCTCCACAGCTTGGAACCCAGTTCCTCCACCTGCTTCCTAGACTAAAACAATTTCAGTTCCCTCTTACTTCCTCCTATTCACTTCCCCAATTACCACGAGCTCTGCAGAACAGAAATAAAAACTATTCTCCAACCAGCTCTTGGAATATCTCAGTCCATCCCAACACTAGTATTTTAACTACCTTTTCAAAGAAAGTAAGTCACTTGAGAGAAAGGCTTGGCATGTCTCTTTAATCTTTGGTTACAATCATTCAACAAATGCAAGCCCATTACTTTCTCAGCGGTAAGTCTGGAGGCATAGATGTTGTAGGGATTTGTAAATTGGGTTAAATACTTTGTAGTTTCCTTACTGGGGGCCCTTGAAATGTTCTATACTGGGGAGATACAGGTTCAGAGAAGCATTTGCAAAAGATCCCAAGGGCTGCAAATAAATTCAAGGAGACTAAGAATTAGGAAACTATTGGAGACAAAGATTGGAGTTGTTAAGAAACAAATGGGAAAATATTTTAGAGATAGCATCTATAAGGCAGCTTAAGATGATACAATACCCCATTCTCTGTGTTGTTGCATTCCATGAGGGAATTAGATGTCACTGTACAGGGGACTTCCAGATTTTAAAATGTGTTATGAAATAAGAATATTTTAATATCTTCTTAGCGAGTACAATTTATCACTTCTCAGCCTTGCTTTCCTTTTAAAATTAAACATAAACTTGGCTCTTAAGCAAAGAATGGGAGTAGGGAGCCAACGATAATTAAATATAAACTGGGTTTCTCCCTTTGATCAACACTAGTTTCTGATGTAAGTGTTCTTTTTTTTTTTTTTTTTTTTTGCAAACACAGAAAATGTTTTATATCCAATAAACAGTTAGAGGTTTTAAGTCAGCTGGAAGTAAAAATAAAAAAAATTAATATTAATATGTCTCATCTTTTTCTTTGTTGCTTTGTGCATATCTCTGCATATGTTCATTATAATTTGAGATCTTAAAAGTTGTTAAATCAATTGACACCTGAAAGTTACAATGTAGTGAAACTTCTAGAGGCTGTACACCACATTTCATGCATAGATTACTGCTCAGGGTCCACTAAACTTCCCGGCATTCAGTGACTTTTCCGGTGAAATCTTAGAGGAGTTCGTGGAGAGCCCTGTGTAGCCATTTTTAGGTTGACCATGTTACAATATGCCTAGCACAGTCCTAATTTATGCCTGTAACCCTGGCCTAGTTTTAACCTTGCTCCTGTCATTTTCAAAAGTGTCCTGATGTAGACTATGACTCATTTGATTATCCTAGCTGTGAAGGATAGAACAAATGCTTGTATTGTGAATGGGCCAGGATTCTCTAAAAAAAGACAGTTCACTTTTCCTTTCCTTCATCACTCTCTGAGTAACTGAGCTGTGTGAGGCAGGATCATGGGCTACAGAGAGTTGGATTTGGGAATGGCCAAAGGAAAGGAAATTGGGGTAGCAGGAGAAGATTAGAGTTCTAAGACTAGACTTCTCAAATCTCATAATACATGACAGGAGTTATAAGAGAGCAAGTGAAGTGTACCATTAATAACATACCAGTGGATCTGGGCAAAAATATTGAAACAGGACATTCATTTGTGCTGAGAACCAATCTTAATATCTCACTGGCAAACTGAGTTAGTAACTGCCTCAAATTCCAGCATATCAATGATAAAAATCAGGTCAGACATGGTGGCTCATGTCTGTAATTCCGTAACTTTGGAAAGCTGAGGCAGGAGGATCACTTGAGGCCAGGAGTTGGAGAGCAGCCTGGGCAACATAGCGAGACCCTGCCTCTAAAAGAAAATTAGCAGAGCATGGCAGTGTGCACTATGTCTCAGCTATTCAAGAAGTTGAGGTGGGAGGATCACTTGAGCCCAGAAATTTTAAGGGGTCAATGACATTTCTGAAGGTGAGAAGTCCAGGGGACAGGAAAGCCAAGTTGGGTGGAAACCTAAGCAGGCAGGCAGCATAGGGAGAGGAAGGAACCGGCCTCAGCATCAGTGAGCTGGCTTTTATTCTCATGCCTTATCCTCTGTAGCTAATGACTCCGGCAATCTTGAACAAGTGGTCTAACCTCTCCGTGCCTTGATTTTCTGATCTGGGAAATGAGAATAATCAAGCTTTATTTCACTATACCACTAACAGAGATACTGTTTTACTTCATAACTGGAAATCTTATTTCAATATTTTTTTTCTAGCCAGAAGCTTCTGAAAGAGAAGGAGCAAATCTGTATCCCTCAATTATTTATGGAGCATTTTCTTAGACTAGGTCACCCCTGGCTAGACTGAAACCTACTACTGCTTGTCAAAAAGAAACTTCGAAATTGTGTTGTATATATTTTTGCCTTAAAATCCATTTTGATTCAGATGACATATGTATACACTTATACAAATAATGACATTATTTTATTTTTATTTCATTTTTAGAGATGGGGGTCTCACTCTAAAAATTTTTATTTTATTTTTAGAGATAGGGTTTGGAGTGCAGTGTTGCGATCATAGCTTACTGCAGCTTCAAACTCCTGAGCTCAACTGATATTCCCACCTCAGCTTCCTGAGTAGCTTTGACTCCAGGTACACAGCACCATGTCCAGCTATTTTTGTTTGTTTGTTTGTTTGTTTTTTGAGACAGGGTCTCACTATATTGCCCAGGCTGCTTTCCAACTCCTGGCCTCGAGTGATCCTCCCACCTCAGCCTCCCAAAGTGCTGGGATTATAGGCATGAGCCACCATGCCTTAGTTGGTTTTGACTTTTGTGGCTTCACAGATTCATCTATAAGAGAAGAAAAGAATCCTATTGAACCCTTGAAAACAGAAATCTAGATTCATTTTTTGTTACATAAACACAGACTTAACATTTGAGGAACTAACTAGTCTCAAATGCTAGAAGTCAGCGATACAAGAAAAATGTTGTTTATGTTAAAAAGGAAAGCATAACGAGTTTCTGAAATCAGTCTGATAAAAGATGTCAATACTGATATCCCAAAATTGGAGAATTTTTAGAAATGCAAAGTAAGTAAATATTCTTTTTAACTCCATTTTCTAAGGCAGTAGATCTTTTTACTTCTCTCCCCACTCATACTCCACAATATAGTGTCTTACAAACAAGAGCCTTGCTTCTCAAATGGGGTTCTAAAATTGTCCAGCAGCATGGATATTAACTGCGAGCTTGTTAGAAACACAGACTCTCAGATCTTTCTCCAGAGCTACTGGATCAGAACCCACATTTTCACAACTCTGCTAGTGGTTTTCATGCACAGTCAAGTTTGAGGAGTACTGCACTGGAGAACATTTGGCTAGAAATAGAAGAGATCATGAAAACAACCTTGTCAAATAGAGAAGTAAGTGAAATTAAACTGCCTTGTGCTTGCCACTAAAAGGAGAAATTGTATTAATCCTCTGAGGGTCTGTTTCTTTTTCTCCTGTGTATGCACTGATACCCATTTCCATCTTTCTTTGCCACTTGCTTATAGTATCTTTCTCTTTTATATTATATATGATGCTTACATGTAATTATGCTTAAACTGTATAATTGCTATCACTTTGCAAAATTTCAAACTTCCTCTAATATTACTTCACTCTGAAGCCTAGGATATGCTGTGTTTACACAGCCTCTATCTGTTTCCTTTTCTCTGAGACTCCTTCCCCCATTAAAGCAGACATAATACAAAATAGAAGAATGGTTTGGCTTGGGAATGTACTGATTCTGGGAGTGCAGCCATGGAGCAGCGCCAGCCAGAATTGGATGAATGTAACGAGGGGTACAGTGAGACCTGGGATCTTCATTATCAAAATGAGGGGCATATTTTAGTTATGGGTAACACAAAATTTTGCTGTGGTATAAACCATAGCCGATGAGAATGTTTGTTTTAATCTGCTTTGAGGGCTGAAATATGGCATTCTCTTGGTTGTTAGCGCTTTCCGGAAGAACCATAAATGGAAGGAGAGGCTTAGAAATTTCTTTCTTTTCTACTGCATTTCCAATGATACATTGTAAAGCTTCTTCCCCATTAAAATTCAAATAAAGGATATAAACCCATCCTGATTAACACAAAAGAGATGAAATAATACAGTTATAGAGTGGAAAGAACAAAAGCTTTAGAATCAGACTTACCGGAGTTGGCATCTCATATCTGTCACTTTACAAACTGTAAACTGGTTCAAATTCTTGACCTCTCTGAGCCTCATATTTCTCATCTGTGAAATGGAGATTGTGATCCTTACTTTGAAGAATTGTTTTAGAGAATAAAAATAAATGTATTGGAGACCTTGGAATAGAAATTGATATTTAATCACTCAACTAATATTCATTATCTTCCTTTCTTCCTATTCTGAATCAGTGGGCAGGATTATTTTAATATGACTAGCTAAATAACCACTGAGAGAGAGTCATTGCTGTGATTGAAAGCCAAATTGGTAAATGTGATCCGCACACAGAAATGTTATATACAGATGCATGAGTATTGTTTGTGTGGGTTACACTGCCGTGCTCAGGGAATAGGGCTGATTAATTTGAATAAACGTTAAGATTGGTATGGTTCTACAACTATTCTGCAGTCTCCAAAAGGAAAGAAAGAACCATAGAAATCCTCAAATGTTTTCCAATGTTTAGGCGGGACCCTTCCTTTATACTGTTTCACTTTTGAAGACTATGCAGAAAGTATTTTTAAAAGGAAAACATTACTGAAATGCATACATGAATATAACTTTTCTATAAAAGTCATTGTCTCATATGTTGAGGCGTAAGTTTAACATTTAACTACTTATTGTGCCAGAGTACTGAGTTAGGTGTTAAGGATACGTGAGTCAACAAAAAAGACAGTTAATAAATAAATATAATTGCAAATGTTGGTAAGGTACCAAAGAAGAAAAAGGATATTATCACAATGTAGTTCCTGCCTATAACATTAGTCTTCCTATCTGGAAAAAAGCAGTCCTTTTTTGCCCCCTTTTTCTCTTTACACAAGTTTAGCTTGGGTTCATATATCTCTCATACTTTGTAAAAACACAGCTTTTAAGGCATATTTTTCTTGGTGTTTGGGATTAAATTTCATTCAGCTTCAGATTCCTTAATTCTACTAAATCTCTTTTTAATTTTTCTTCTATAACCTGATTCTAAGTGCAAATTTGCATTATATGGGATTTTTTTTATAGGAAAAGAGAAACTGAGACTAAATTCTAGCTACTTTATCCTTGTCTACAATAGGTCTACTAAATTGTTCATGTTCAGAAAATGGGAGAGCAGAACTATAATCCAGGGACAAAGAAGATTTTGTTTGTCAGTTTACAGCTGGGCTGGCCCCATTAGCAGGCAGTTTGTTTAACCAAGGTAAATAGGATTTCAGCTGGATCCTGAAGTGAGCATATGTAGATGGGAGAAAACACTGTGGTAGATGATGACTCAAATTGTCAATGCCTCTCTATATCCATACCCTTTGACTTCCCAGACTCCCATTAAGAGGTGGAAGTTATTTTACTGCCTCTGAATCTGAGCTGCATTTGTGACTTGTTTCAGTCAACGATTAGGAGGAAGTGAGTTTTACACCACTTCTAAGCCCAGGCTTCAAGAGACCTTGTGTTAATCTTGCCCATCGCTATGAAAATGAGCTAAGGTATCCTGTTGGTAGATGGATACATGTGGCTCAGCTACCTCTATCACCCCAGACAACAACCTGACTGTTGCCAGACATATGAGCAAAGCCATCCTAGACCAGCTAGTTGATTGTGAATGCGTGAGTAAACCCAGTCAAACCTGGGTCAGATGAGCAGGACTACATAGCTGAGCTGAACCATAAATTCAGAGCAATAAAAAAAATTCTCAGTTTTAAACTTCTGATTTTGAGGTGGTTTGTTTTGCAGCAATAACTGATTATAAATATTTGCTACTTGAACAATTCCATGGTTTCCTAAGGTGATGTCTATTTTTCCTTTTCATCATCTCATTTTTGTATGAATTCCACCCTTAGCAAAATTATTTTATCCTTTGGTTGGTAAGAAAATCTGAAGGCAGAAGTGTGCAGTGAATGTTTCATAATAAAACTTTTAGGAAAAAAGTTTGTGTGTATGTGTATGTGTACATATCTGTATATGTATGTATGCATATATATACACATATTTGTTATACATTTTACATATAAAGTTTATAAATATAATATAGTAAAGTATAATAAAACAAATTTATAAATAGTAAAATATATAATACCCTTTTGTAAATTCCACATATCAATTGATTCTAACAATATACTTATGTCATTTTTTTTAGAACTCCTGTATGAATAACCAACTTATGGTTGCAGTGCTACCATGATTTCACAAATGATTAGATCCCAATCTGCTACCTCTTTTCCCAATAAATTTGTTGCCATTAAATCCTATACATGATTTATTGTTGAACTATTGCTAACCCTTGTGCAAAGTTATGTTCATTAAATTGAAATCTCTTTCGGCTTTAATATTAGGCACAACACACTGTTAAGTTTAATTGGCATTATTAACATTTTCTCCATCGTTTTCTTTAGTCTAAACGATCAACAGAACACTAAACCAAGTCCTGATTTGTAGTGTTGGATCCTTTCTTTTGTGAAGCATTGCCATCATGACCATTTTCAAGCTACTAGGTTGATGTCACTGAACACAGAGTGGGGAAGAGAAGCACAGTAGTACACCATCATATAGTATTTCTGCCATGCTGATACAATAGAGTTAAGTAGCCTCAAAAGCATAAGTGTTATAAAATATAGTAAAATAATTAAAAAGTGAAGAGTTTTGGGTGCTTGTAACCCTTATTTTTAATATAATTTATTGAATTATAAGTTCATATAATTTTTAATGATGGCCATGTTCAACAACTGACTTGTTAAATTTCTAAAAGTGTTAAAATGACAATCTGGGATGGGTGATTAAAAAAAAAAAAATTAACAGTCAAATGAGCTGGCCTTAGCATACCCCTGCTGAAGGACATTGGAAACACCCAATGGTTCTAATTATAATGATAACTCCCATGCGTCGAATGCTCACTAAATCCCAGATACTGTTCTAAGTACTTTAGTGAGGTGATCTGGAGGAGTTGATAGGGAAGATGGAAATCGAGATGACATGAGCTTCCATACAAAAGCGATATTCAGTGTTGATGGTGGAACAGTGGTGTGGAAACACCTTGGTGATACCAAGATTTCAATGTTTAGAAACTGAGTGTGGAACAGAATCTGTAACCTCCTCCAGAGAGTTCCCAAAGGAAATAATATCAATGGCAACAAATTTGACCTTTAATTGGAAGCAGTTTCAGAATTCTACATAGATGGATTTAATGGCAACAATATGGCTGGAAGATAAATTACGGACTCATCTGGAAGCTGAGTTTGCATCACAAGTAATGTTTTTACTTCATACATGTTTTGGGTCAATAAAAATAGTGAGTTTGTAATGTAGTTTATGTTCATGCTGCTTGAGTTTGAGAAAGGATCAACTTTCTAGAGATTATTATACTATTACATTGGTGTAGCTATAGGATCACTGATAGAAATTCCAGGGGCCAACCACCCATCTCCATCAACCACTTGCTGTTACTGTTATGATTGCCTTCATCATTGTAGGTGTGTGATAAGACTAAGAAAACAGTGTCAGTGACATAAACTGATGACCACTTGAGGTGTCTCCTTTTCCTTTTCATAGTCTTGGTTTCCTGTGACTGAATCTTCCCAAAGTCTTTTGTGAAGCCAAAAGTTACCCAAGGCAGTACAACGGGCATACATTAGCATCCATAAAATTGGCCTCTTGAATCGTTTTCAGGTTCATTGCCCCTCTCATCTTCTTTTAGTCTCATTTTCTTTCTCAATAATACTTTCATCTGGTGATGGAAAAACAAAATGATGACAAAGATGCTCAGGAAACTCCAGAACACCTGACACTATGATTCATTCCCAAGTTTTAAATTTTTTTTTTTTTTTTGAGTGGCCTCAGGGGGCATGATTAGCCACAAGTGAGAGGTACCAATGAGTGTTGCCTAGTGTGGGAAAATGCATTAGCATATTACATTTAAAAACTCTTCAGATTAATTTATGTATCACTGTTATGTGTGACTAAAATAGGACTCAATGGTGGGTTGTAGGAAATTTGAAAGATTAATCAACATACAATTTTTGAGCTCCTACCACAGGAAGGACATTTAGGTAAGTGTTGTGATGAATAAAAAGCTATGTAACACCATTATACCTACTTTTAGAAATGTTGCAGATTAGGGAGAAAAGATGTGATTATGTGAAAAATCAGAAATAATAAAAATGAAAAAATAATAAGTAGCACAGAATAATTATTGTTGAGGAATTGAAGAGATGACTATGGATTGGGGCTTGGGAATGATATCATTGAGAAGGCGAGAGCTGAGAAGTGCTTTGAAGAATGAATGGGAATTTCATAAGATTAGATAAACGAGCAGGGTATGGGTTATGTGTATGTAAGAGAATTTGGCACCAGGGTGAATGTAAGAAAATTTGAACTTTATCCTGTAGGCAATGGGCAGCCATTGAAAAGTTAATGTCTAGAAATATGGACGTCATAGCTAATGCAGATAAGGCCAGCAGTAGAGTGACTGACAGTGTTTGCATGAAGATACTCTTGCAGAATATTCTGAATTTGATGTTTGGCTCTCCCATTTATTAGTTGAATAACCTTTATCAAGTTACTCACATTTCTATACCTCAGTTTCTCACTCCAACAAAAAGTACATAATGATAACATTTTTCTCATCATAGCTTTGTGACAAGTAAGTGAAATATATAGGCAAAACGCTGAGCACAGTGCCTGGACCAGAGAGTTATAATAAAAATAATGATCATCATGGTTGGCAGTAAATGTTTGGATCATGTGATGGGAATGGTAATAAAACTGAATGGGAGGAAAAATGAAGAATGGACAAGATGAGTCCAGATGTAGGAAGCCAAAGAGAAGGTGGTATAACAATGGACTCTGTTTAGAGCCTGAGAAAGCATATGATACCACTAAGGTTCATGGAAACTATGTCAAGCAAGAGAGAGGCAAGTGATTTTTCCAGTGTGTTCATTGTCTCTTGGAAAGGCCTTGTGTTGTCCCCTAAATCAGGTCAGACACAGGCAAGGTCACATATAAATCTTGAAGACTACATTGGGGTAAGGCAAGTGGTGTGGGGAGTACTCGGCAGTGGCAAAATGTCAGAGAGCTGGGGTGACGGAGATCCCCTCATAGGCATCCTGGTCAGTCCTGGAAAGTGAGGGATGTGGTGCCAGTTCAAAGGCAACAGAATGATTTAGGCTGCAAACAAAGTGTTATGGATGCCAAGCAGTAGCCGAGCCTTCACGGACAGGTAGAAGTAAAGTTTTAATGAAAGATGCTTTTCCAGGGGAACTAGAAAATTGGAACTCAAGGGAATAAGGTAAAGGAAGATTGTGCATTGGAAGATGTGATGGAATGATGAGTAAGGAGTGAGAAAGAGAAATAAGATAGAAAAACAGATACTAGAATTAAGCATTAAAATAGGAACCGACTCACTGGGAGAAAGCATGAATCTAGAGTTGGAACTGGAATAGAACACAGAGCAAGACCTGGAACTGGAATAGAACACAGAGCAAGACCAGCCATTGTAAAGTAAAGGCTTCTCTTTTCCCTTTTAAAAATTGTGTTAGTTTTATTAAATGTTCCATATATCTGAAAATATTTACAAAATATGCATAAGGTATAAGAACCGCAACCAGGTATAAGAAAATCATCCAGATTTTATGAAGTATACAGTTTACTTAATTGACAAGACTTTATTTAAAGAAAAGAAGACAAAATCGTGAATACAAAATGGGTTATAAGACTGTATGTTTCTCTAGAGTTGGAAAATAAATTACAAACCTTAAAAAAAAAGAGTTACTAGAAACTTTATAAAATCTCAAAAAATATAATTTTAATTTAGTTATTTATTTTTGCTTTATTTTTAGTTGCATAATGGGAGAAAGGTGCAGAGTCTCATATCCCTTTGATGGTTAGAAGTTATAACTAAAGAATTTGCTGTAGCCCTGAATATGATTTTCTGAGACCCAGTTGTGAAGAGAAAAATGATTGAGGAGAAAATGGCAGAAAGTATAGCCCCCCACGAGACTACTTCACGTAATACCTTTTATCTGTGTCAATTAAGCAGAATAATGTGGGGTTCTGAGATTTAACCTGAACAGTGCATTGTTTGTGCCTGGAAATCCACGCTGCACTGTATAGGGTTACTCATGTCATGCATATGTACTTGCCAGTTGTGCTGGAGTGTGATGATATACACTGTAGGTAGGAAGCATAGGCAGGGGAGTACAGGAAGGAGGGAAAAATTGAGGCATAATTTTTGGGGAGTCTTTGATGATGCAATCCTCCTTCATGTATGTTCTACATAGATGGTAGTGAAAATTGAAGCATATTTTGCAACAAGAATGTATTTATGCATATTTATGCAATTTAAAATGATACATAACTTTGGTGGAGGGAGAAAATGATGTGAATTTGTATGTTCTCATACGAAAATGTGTCTGCCTTTTAAATTTTTATCTTTTCTATTTTTAATTTTTTTAAAATCAAAATCAAAACCAAAATGAGATACCATGTCACACCAGTTAGAATGGCAATCATTAAAAAATCAGGAAACAACAGGTGCTGGAGAGGATGTGGAGAAATAGGAACACTTTTACACTGTTGGTGGGACTGTAAACTAGTTCAACCATTGTGGAAAATAGTGTGGCGATTCATCAAGGATCTAGAACTAGAAATACCATTTGACCCAGCCATCCCATTACTGAGGATATACCCAAAGGATTATAAGTCATGCTGCTATAAAGACACATGCATGTGTATGTTTATTGTAGCACTATTCACAATAGCAAAGACTTGGAATTAACCCAAATGTCCATCAATGACAGACTGGATTAAGAAAATGTGGCACATATACACCATGGAATACTATACAGCCATAAAAAAGGATGAGTTTGTGTCCTTTGTAGGGACATGGATGCAGCTGGAAACCATCATTCTCAGCAAACTATGGCAAGAACAGAAAACCAAACACCGCATGTTCTCACTCATAGGTGGGAATTGAACAATGAGATCACTTGGACACAGGAAGGGGAACATCACACACCAGGTCCTATTGTGGGGAGGGGGTGAGGGGAGGGATAGCATTAGGAGATATACCTAATGTAAATGATGAGTTAATGGGTGCAGCACACCAACATGGCACATGTATGCATATGTAACAAACCTGCACATTGTGCACATGTACCCTAGAACTTAAAAAATAAAATTATAAAAAATAAAAAAAAACTAGATTACAGAACAAGGTGAATAGAAAAGACTTTAATTTGCATTAAAAGAAATACCCACACAACCACCTACCCACCCAGACACCAAACACACACACACACACACACACACACACACACACACACACACATGCCTCATAAAAACATGTGAAATAACACACATTAAACCATTTTTTAATAGCTGTTAAACCACACGACCAGAGAAATGAGATTGGTATTGGGAAATGAGAAAGTTTTTACTTAATCTAACTCTTTTATTTTTTACTTTGTACAAGGAGTATCTATTTTAGTGAAATGAAATTTAAAGACATGAGCCAGAGATAGAGCAGTGACTGAGACTGATTGAGCTACAAAAACTCAAGTTTTTCTGAGCCATATTCAGTTATCCGTATTCTGTGTCTTAGTCTGTTCAGGCTGCTATAACAAACAACATAGACTGAGTGGTTTACAAACAACAGAAATTTATTTCTCACAGTTCTAGTGGCTGGGAAGCCTAAGATTAAGGTACCAACAGATCAGTGTCTAATGAAGGTTGTTTGCTAGATGGCTAATCTTTTTGCTGTAGGCTCATATAGCCAAAGGAACAAGGCAACTCTGATAATGACACTAATCCCATTCAGGAGGCCCTGCCCTCATGGCCTAATCACCCCAAAAGCCTAAGCTCCTAACACCATTACACTGGGGATTAGACTTCAACATATGGCATTTGTGGGGACACAAACATTCAGGTCAAAGTAGTCTATAGTTTTGCTAGTCACTTTTAGTCCGCCCTGAAAACTGACATGTGCAACTGGGTTCTACAGTTTCAAATTACAAGAATGCGAAGTGTTGCATGGTACTCAAAATTTTATTGTGGGGGTACACAAAAACCTCCCTGGGTTATTAGAAAAAGAAAATAGACTATTGCATATACGAAAGATTTTAAGATGAAAAGGGCTATGAAAAATAGATGGCTTTGTTACTATTGCTTTAATAATTACTGTCCTCTATAAGTAAGTGTTATGTTCTATTTAAAGTCTTGAAACATTTTAATTTTATAGAAGCATATACAACCTTTTTCTTCTGCAAAATTTTTACTAAATATCTTTTTCATTTAGTTTTCTCTAATAGCTTTGTGCTTAGAAACCATATGGCATTATAAGACAATAGAATCCATGTCCTTAGCTAAAGCATACTTTAAACAAAATGGTGTGGCCTATCCTTTACCAACAATTCCAGTGTTAGATGAAGAAACCATATATACATATTTCTATGGTTTGGAAACGGTTTGTTTGGTCCTTTCAAGTTTCATGTTGAAATCTGATCCCCAGTGGTGGAGACAGGGCCTGGTGGGAGGTGTTTGGATCATGTTGGGGGGTGGTGGAGTGGATTTCTCACGAATGGCTTGGTATCATTCTCCGGAGAGAGAGTGAGTTCTTATTCTTAGTTCTTAGAACTGATTGTTGGAAAAAACCTGACACTTTCTCCTCTTGTTCTTCCTCTCTTCACCATGTGATCTGCAACCACCAGCTCCCGTTTGCTTCCATCAAGGGTGGAAGCAGCCTGAATCCCTTGTTAGAAGCAGATGCCAGCACTCTGATTCTTGTACAGCTTGCAAAATCATGAGCCAAATAAATATTGATTTTTTATAAATTACCCACCCTCGAGTAATCCTATATAGCAACACAAATGGACTGAGACACACTCATATAGATAGATGTCAATATTTAAGAAAGAGCTTATTTATAAATTTGACTATAAACAATATAAGCATATAATAGGTAAGTTGGAAAATATTAGCATAAATAAGAAAATGTTTCTCAAATTTATCAATTATATAAGCTCTTAACTAATAGTTCAGTATATCTCTTTTTAGTCTTTAAATGTTTTTGCTTACACATGCACACACACATCACACACACTTTTTCTTTTCAAAATTGAAGACATACTCTTGCCATCATTATATATCCTTTTTTCCTTATTCTGAGCATTTTCTTATAAAGTTAAGTATTTGTAAAATATGTTTAATGATTATATAATATCTCATCATATGGCTGTATTAAAATATAATTTATTCCCATATTGTATTAGTCAGGGTCCTATTAGAAAATAGGTGACCCACCCAAATGGTACAACCAACAGGACTTTATAAAAGGATAATTCACAGATGTATGGGCATGGTCAGGGATACCAAAAGGCAATGATAAAGCACTGGGAGTCATTATCATCCAAGCTTGAGAGGGAGTGGGGTAGAATGGTTATTAGAATCCTCAGAGAGGTATAGCTGTCAGAGTAGATCTCTGGTACAAGCTTGGCAGGGAGGGAACAAGGGAAATAAACACCCCAATTTCTCTCTGCTTCTGCCTTCCAATCTCCTGATGCTGCTTCTCCTTGGTCAAATTCAGTTTGTCAAATTCAGTCAGAGTGCAAAGAAATCTTTGACACAGAGCCCACAGAGGTCAGCCATCCTTGGAAGAGAGTTAAATGAAGAGGGTGTGGAGTATATCTGGATTAGGAAATAACCATCACACTTTTTAAAAGGTATTTCCCCTCTACATTTTCACTATTGTATAAATAAGATTGTGAGAAATGCTATTGCACAAAAAACTTACTATCTAATTCTCATTAGATAGTAAGTTTAATTACAATATTAGGTAAGTATCTTGAATGAATGAACAATCAGCCTGCTCTGTTGATCATGAGATACAATGGAAAAATAAACCTGCTTCAAGCATCCCATGAATGATTAAAATCATGTCATCTAAAGAAGAATCAATAGTCCTTGTTTTGCTCCATAGCTGACATTAATAAGGCCCACAGGGTAGGAATTTTGATTTCCTATCTAGGAAGCCATTCCATACAGCCACACCCAAATGGCATTTTATATCAGTTAGCAAAATGAAGCAAAGTCACAGACTACTGACCTCAAGCTATTTCTGCTGCCCAAAGAAAATCAGAGTTAAAAATACAAGTCAAGACTTCTAGGAGGACAAAAGAAAGAACCCAGGATTTTATGTTCATACTTTATTCTGTTATTTTTCTTAAAAAGAACTCAGTATGAAAGGAAACTCAATCGTAAAACCGTTTAATCTTTATAGCATAGGTCTTTAAAGCATGGTTGGATTTGGCCCTGACAATAGCTTACAAACAGTAACTCAATACACTCTTAGAAACGAGCAAGATAAAATTATGCCTCTGTCATTCACTTGTCATAGAAGGTTGACTATTCAACAAATCCTGTGCTGTTATCTGAGGTGCTACTTACATGAATTTATATGACCTCTGCTGAAAAGTCTTTTGACAAAGATATATTAAATTACCTATTTTCTTTATGAGAGCAAAAGTTATTTTTAAGTGTAAATAAGAGAATGTTGTTTCTCCTTTTAATCCATCAAAATAGCAGGGTATGATGGAGAATTTCCTAACTAAGGATGTGAGAACATGGCAGCATGAAAGTTTTGCATCCATCCCAATGCAGGGCTAGGGTTTGAGAAACATTGGGAAACTTTTATCTTTTACTTCTTTGACTTACTCAAAGAAACTCTTAAGTAGGCTGGGGTGGGTCTCTGGTTGTTGTTGTTGTTTTCTGTGTATGTGAGTGTGTGTCTGCTATTGAGCTATAGGAGTTCCTTACTATTGGATGTTAGACATTTTTTAGATATATGGATTGCAAATATTTTATCTCTGTAGGTAGCCTTTTCATTTTGTTGATCGTTTCCTTTGTTGTGCAGAAGCATTTTAGTCTGATAGAATTCCACTTATCTATTTTTGCTTTTGTTTCATGTATTCTTGGTGTTATATCAAAAAATAATTATTGCCAAAGCCTACCTCAAGAAGGTTTTCCCCTCTTTTCTTCTATGAGTTTTATGGGTTGAGGTCTTCTGTTTGAGTCTTTAATCCATGTTGTGTTGATTTTGTATAGAGAATAAGATAAGAGTTCAATCCCATTCTTTTGCCTGTGGCTATCTAGTTTTCAGAACACCATTTGTTGAAGAGACTGTCTTTTTCTTATTGCATATTCTTAGCATACTTATCAAAGACCAGTTGCGTGGCAGCATTAAGTACAGCATAAAACCCTTTTTGGAAAAATAAATCTCAGTTGACTAAATATGTGTAAATTTATTTCTTGATTTTTATTCTGTGTCATTGGTTTATATGTCTGTTTTTATGCCAGTACCATATTACTGCAGCTTTGTAATATAATTGGAAATCAGGATGTGTGATGCATCCAGCTTTGTTCTTCTTGCTCAAAATTGCTTTGGCTATTCAGCATCTTTTCTGGTTCTATGTGCATTTTTAGGGTTGTTTTTTCTATTTTTGTAAAAAGTTTCCTTGGGATTTGATAGGGATTACATTGAATCTGTAGGTAACTTTAAGTAGTATGGACATGTTAACAGTATTAATTCTACAGCTCAGTAGCAAGAAACCCACAAATAATCCTGAATAGACATTTCTCCAAAGAACACATACAATGGCCAAAAAGTGTATAAAAAAGTGCTTAGCATCACTAATCACTAGGGAAATGCAAGTTAAAACCACAATGAGGTGTCATTTCCCATGTATTAGGATGGCTATTATCCAAAAAACAAAAGATTACAAGTGTTGGTGGGGATGTGGAGAAAAGGGAAGCCTTATACACAGTTAGTAGGAATGTTAATTGTGCAGCAACTGTGAAAAACAGTAAGGAGTTCCTAAAAAAATTAAAAATAGAACCACCATATGACTAAACAATCCAACTTTTCGGTATATATCCAAAGGATATGAAATCACTATGTCAAAGAGATATCTGCACTTCCATGTTCACTGCATTCTTATTCACAATAGCCCAGTTATGGAATCAACCTGAGTCCATACATGGATGAATTGATAAAGAAAATATAACATGTATATACAATGCAATAGTATTCATCCTTTATTAAAAGGAAATTCTGCCATAAGTGACATAGATGAAACTGAAGGAAATGATGCTGAGTGAAACAAGAGAGGAACAGAAAGACAGATACCACACAATCTCACCTACATGTGCAATCTATCAAACTTATAGAAGCAGAAAGTAGAATGGTAGCTGCCTAGGCTGGGGACAGGGGGAAATGTGAAAGTGTTGGTCAAAGGCAACGAAGTTTAAGTTATGCAAGATGAATAAGTCTTAGATATGTACTATACAGCATGGTGCCTGTAACCATAACTGTATTGTATAATTAAAATTATGCTAGAAATGCTGACCTTATTTTAAGTGTTCTTCTTGCACATAAGACTAATAAATAGAGCAAGAAGAAACTTTTAGAGGGGATGGATATGTTTATAGCATTGTTTGTAGTGATGGTTTTCAAACTCATTAAGTCATAACATTTAATACATTAAATATGCACAGCTATTTGTATTCAATCATACTTCAATAAAGTGTGTTTTAATTTTAAATAGGGTATATAGAAAGGAATGTTTCCAACAGGATCATTTTGTATCTTGTGCCTCAAAAAAATCCATACAATCATAGCACAGCATAGAAACCTGGTAATTTGATTCTCTTCTTTTGATATTAGGCGCTGCCATGACAAAGAAAACCCACAACAATATTCACCACCAATATTCAATTTACATAACAAACCTTTCATAATATCCACAGTTAAAGAATCAGAGAGATTGACTTTATATGGAAAAATCTCACTTCTTTTTTCGTTCTATACCAAAAGTGAATCTTAGCTTTAGTTTAATTCAGTAAATATTATTATTGAGAACTTTACAATGTGTTAAATGTTTTATGTATTTTTAATATTTTTACCTTCATTTTATATGCTCAGGGAAGTTAAGGACTGCATTCACCAAAGTGGAAGTGGTGGAGGAAGTGTTTTATACCCTTTCACTCTTTTGCAGCTAGGGAGGATTTATGAATTTGAGTTCAATGCAATTAACTGAACAAACATCATTGACTATAAACTATGCTGGAATAGTGTTTTTTACATTCAATGTAAATGGCAAATATTCAGATATACTAAGATATAAATTACATAGTCCTTGTCTTCAATAACCTTAAAATCTAGTAGAGTGATAAGATAAAAGCTGAATTTTATAAGTCTCTTGCAAGAGGAATGAGGTACTTTAAAAGAGAGAGAGAGAGAAACAATAAGAGAGAGAGAGATATCAAATGAAAATTGGAATGGGAAAATGGGCCAAATCATAGGAAAAGCTTCAAGTAAGTGAGACCATTTCATAAAAATTTGGAAGGTAACAGTCATATTTTAAAAAAATGTTATTTTAAAATAGTTCTATACTCATGAGAAGTTGCAAATGAGTACAGAGTTCTCATATACCCTTCACCCAGCTTCCCCAGTGGTAACATCTTACATAATCACAGTGCATTTTAATCAGCCCAGGAAATTAACATTGGTACAATACTGTTAACTGAGCTGCAGACCTCATTAGGATTTTACCAGTTTTTATGTGCATTCATTTGTGTGTGTGTGTGTGTGTGTGTAGTTGTACAAAATTTTGTCACATGCATAGATTCATGTAAACATCACCACAATCAGCACATAGAACAGTTCTGTCACCACAAAGAAACTCCTTTGTGTTACCCCTTAACAGTAACACTCTTCTACCCAATTCTAACCCCTGATCTCTTCTCCACCTTTATACTTTTGTCATTTCAAGAATGTCATATAAATAGAATCAAATAATATGCAAGCTTCTGTGATTGGCTTTTTCATTTAGGATAACACCATGATGACCCATCTAAGTAGTTGTACCTACTAACAGTTCATTGTTTTAAAATGCTGAATGGTAGTCCATTGTATGGGTAAATCATAGTTTGTTCATCTATTCACCTGTTGAAAGGAATCTGGCATGTTTTCAGTACTTGGCGATTACAGAAAAAGCTGCTATGAATGTATACAGGTTTTTGTATATAAATGTGTTCTTATTTCTCTAGGACAAACACACCCAAGAGTGTAATTCCTGGGACATAGGGGAAGTGCATGTATGGAGGTGACATTTTAATAAATTTGCAGTTCTTAACCAATGTAAACATCCTTATATATCCATTATTTGTGAGTTTTCACAATTTTTTTTTAATAATAAGAATTAGAGTTGCTATGACAAGGCTATAGGCATATTTTAAATGTCCTAATACCTATTTTGTTCTCAAGAAGTCATGCTAATGTCTACTCTTTCCCACCATAATTATACGAGCAAGTCCATTCTCTAATTGCTCAATAGTGATGAATACCTTTTTAATTGTTGCTAATCTGAAAATCCAAAATCGGTGTCTTGTTTTAACTTGCATTTTGATTTCTTATAAGTAGAGCATTTCTATGGAGTATTTGCATTTCTTCATAAATTTTCTATGTATGCCTTTTGCCCACGTTTGTATGCAGATTTAAAAATTTTTCTTACTGATTTGTTTATGTGTGTTTCTGTGTGTGCATGTGTGTGTGAGTGTGTGTAAAGGAAAATAATATAGTACCATGTATGCTGCAAATATTTTTAAAATTTATGCTTTGCCTTTTAACCTTTGTAAAAAGTGCTTTTTGCCATAAATATATTTCAATTATCCTACAGGCAAATCTAACATCTTTTTTTCCCCCTTAATATATGTAAGTACTAATGACATATAATTTCTGCTAATTATATGTAAATCAGCTATGAAGCATCCCTTCTTTCTCTATTCTCTGAAATAATTTAAGTAACATTAGAGTTACTTATTCAGGAAATATTTGGGGGGAAAATTCTACTCATACATCCAACTGGGTAGGGTACCTAGGACAAAGAGAGAGTACTTCTTTGGTATCTCTCTTCATTTCTTATAGTATGATTGTTTCTTAGAACTTCCAATCTCTTCTTTAGCCCATTTTGCTGTTTTGGCTCTACACATTTCCTTAGAAAATAATCCATTTTCCTTAAGATTGTCAAAGTTATTGCCATAGAACTGCACAAAGCACTACTTATGTTTTAGTGATTTACATTATTCATGAGAACAATTAGAACCACGAATTAATGTTTTTCTTATTTGAGTGTTATGCAAATAAAAATAAAAAGAAAATGCTCTTTCCTTAAATTTTGTGAAAATTTTCTTTTTTCTCCCTTTTCCACATTTTCCTCCAAAGAGGGAACATTTAACTCACATCCATTTCCACACTTTTTTTTTTCTTAATAATAATTTCTTTCACATCCTCTTTTCTCTACTTCCCTTTAATCTGAATTAAGTTTAGCCTTTTTTCCTTCTCTCCTTCTTCGAAAAACAACTATGACTTGGAAAGGATTAAATTTAACATATTCCCAAATGCTTCAGTTAATGTACTCCTCCCAGCCTGAGTAGAATCATAATTCCCATGAAGATGGTATGCGATTTCCAAGAACTCTACAGTCTGGCTCAATAAGAACTTTTCAGACTGCCACATGTGTCAGGAGTAGCCTTGCTTACCAAACAGAAGCCAAGTGGGGTAAGATTACTCATAAGAAATATATTTCTGTGGATGAAATTCTGTCTTATAACTTCAATTACACTTAGCTAAAGAAATATGGACAGAAACAAGTAACTTGAATTAAAAGATGAAAATATGCTTCCATGCTAATGTACAAAAGTTGTACTCATGAAGAGAACCTCACACTCCAGGAAAGTACTTGGTTATTTCTTACGATAAATTATCATAAATCTTGACACTCGACTACTTTTCAAATTGGGGACTTTAGGGTACCAGGAAAATAAATTTAGCTCAAGTCATGTTAAGAAAAAATGTTTATCGAAGGAGGTAGCTGGTAGCAGAACTAGAAAACCACCAGGGCTGAAGTAGGAGGATAACTTTTTGCATACATTGTTTTCACGTGCTCCCTATAAAGGTCACGCCTTAGTAAGCCACCCAATTCCCTCCAGCATTGCCTCTGCTGCTTCTCCACCCAAGCAATGCATGATGTGATTGATCCCTGACAACAAAAGCTCACAGTCAAACTACATAACCTTTAAAATAGGGATGGCCTCATCGTTGCTGTCTGCAACCCCACAGTAATGAGGTCACTAATTTCAACATTGTTTAGGGGAAGGATGCTTTGTATCTGGTGATTAGCTTAGGTAGGGACAAGCAAAGCAAAATTAGAAATTGTAATAAAAAGCACAAAATGAATAGTTTTATTTAATCTATGTTGCACTTTATTCTTTTTAAATCTTAGTAGCTGACAAATAGTTCTTTTTCATCCCTCCCTCAGCTTTCAGTGCCAATTAAAGAAAACATCCCAGGATTTGTATTATTGTGCTCTAATTATAGTTGAGGGTACAGTGGCATGTGATTGTGGTATAATAACTAAAGCCCTGGAGTGCCTTTTATTCCATTAAAAATGACCTTAGCCTTGGATCACAGAGCTTTGCATTGATTTGTCTTTTTGTGGTTTCCTCTCCACAGGTCTGCTTCCTCAACCAGGGTGATGCATTGAATTGTGACACATGGGGGTCAGTGAAATTAACTATCTTTCCCATGAGAAATAATTTATCATTCAGCACTTGCTATTAATGTGCCTCTGCTGCAAGTAAATGAAGACATACAAAGTGTATGGAAACTGAGGAGCAGATTAACACTGCATAAATATCCTTTAATGTTTATGATGGGGACAATAATTTTCTCATCTTTAAATGGGAGGGATTTGGGCTGCAGAAAAAGATGCTGATAGATTTGATTGCTGTAAAAAAAAAGGCTGTAATTTTTTTCTATAGAAGCTATACCTGTTTGGGTCTAATTTGAATTTTGTTTTCTGCCTGTTTCAATGAGGCGTTTTAAAACTTATGATTACTATTGGATCTGATTGTGTCTGTGGAAAGACTTCCCAGCCTTCTTTAGAACTTAGGAGGTGCCTCTGTTCTCAGCATAGGCAATATTAATCTCAGCTCACATTGTGTCTGGATGGGATTTCTGTGTGAGAAACAAGAACTAGAATGGGCAAGGTGAGCTTTAATTATTCAAATTCATCTAAAAAGTATCTCCTGAAAGCTTATTGAAAGCCAGATATTGTGCTGGACAGTGTGCGAGGGATACAAAATTCATGAGAAAGCCAGTGATTCTCACTTATCCATCTTAAAAAGTGTATTTGAACCCAAGGGGGCATGTACCAAAGTGTTCACTGATATATTGTTAAAAATAGTGAAAATTCAGAAATGACCTACATGCCCATCATTAAGAGACTGGCAAAACCAATTCTGAGATATTCATACAATGGAAAACCATCCATCATTTGTAAAGAGGGAAGTAGATCCACAAGTGGAAAGGTCTCCAAGACATGACGTTAGAGAAAAAATAACGATATAAAGTGATGCATCCAGTATGATACTCTATGTAAATGCACAACACACACAAACACACAGTCACACAAATACACACACACACAGACTCTCTCTCTCTCTTTCTCTATTATTTATTTTCTCCATAATCACTGTGATGCATAGCAATGACCCTGGAACAATACCCTCTGACCTAGGTCCTCCCACTGCACAGTGGCAGGAAGTGTTATTCATACGGGTGATGGGTTGTTTAGTGACAGTCTGGCAGCCACAGCTGATGGCCCCACACCAATATGATGACTCTTGTTAACTTGGGGCTGTGAAGGGGACAACGATTAAAAATAGTTGTCAAAGGGAGTTTTAACTATTAGCTTCAATGATATAATTTGCAAAGGAGATTATATTAATGAATTAAATGTGTATCAACTATTAATTTTAAAATGAGTAATATGTAATTCCTGCATTCTTGGTGCTAACAGTGCAGAGGAGAAACAGGTACATACTCAAATAATTCTGATGTAAAACACATAGTGTGGCTGGTACTAGCCTTGATAACCATGTATGATGGCAACATGAAGGAGAGGAGTCTGTATTTCTGCTTCTTGGATGAGGAGAGATTTATTGTAAATCTCCGTAGTGAAAGGAAGACTTTCTATTGTGCAGGATTCTGGTCTGCACATTAAGCAAGGCTAGGCAGCTGTGATATTATCACTAGCTGCCTTCTAGCAATTCAATCATCTTAGAAGATTTAATAAGCGGAGGAGAGCAAGGCCCTAGAGGGAGAGCCAGAGGGAAGGTTCTAGCTTGTATTCCCTAGGAATCATTTGTTTGTAACTAAATAAACTCACTCTGGCTATCTAAAGCTAGGGGAAATGAATTGGTGGGAGATGAAGGGTTCACAGTATCAAAAAGATGCTGGAGGATTACATTTGGATAATATAGGTTGGGTGCCAAAGCACCTTGAGGCAGTGGGAATGGTGTTGGTGGAGGACAGACCCAAATCTCTTGTATAGCAGAGACAGCCTGTCTGTGAATAAAGCATAGTAACTCCATCATCTTTGCATCATAGTTACCCTGATTGGCCCAGACTAGGTCACAGTGCACTCATTTTTCATAGTGGAAGGCAGAGCATCAGTAAACACAGCACTGTGGGAGTCCCCCAGAATGGGAGTAGAGTGGTCAGGGTAGATGACGGAGAGCCGAAAGAAGTATTGGTTTTATCAACAGGGTACTTACTTACCAATGACTGAACTAAGCACTTTATAGGGACATTATTTCATTTAACATTCACAATAACTCTATGAATGAGGTACTATTACCCGTATTATTACTCCCATTTTACAGACGGAGTTAAGTAACTTTCTCAGGATTGCACATACCAATTTAGTAGTTTGGTTCTGAGCCTGTAATTTCAATGACCGGCTATTGCAGACATCCACTCTACATTCCCTGTTACCTTTCTTCTCTCCATTTTCCATAGGAATATGGAACATTTTAAAACACGGAATAGAAAATGTGTAAGATACATTATCCTTAAAGCAACTCAAAGGGCTTTTACAGCATAATCTCAGTTGTTGTCATACCTCCAAATATAAGGTGAGAGAATAGTTTGATTTTTATTTTTCTGATAATAAAAGGAGGCAATTATGAATTATATGACTTGCCAAATGATCTCTCAGTTGAAAGCTAAATTGAGACAAAGGATCAGGGCTGTTGAATTGATAAAGTAGGTAATTCATCCCTCTCTTCAGAAAATTGTGACTGGACCACTAGTGAGGTTTCTGGCATCAGTCCTTATTTTTAAAAAGACACTATAAACCACAAATCAGAATAAGCCACCCAACCCCCATTATTTAAAACACAATGGCTCCCATCACATTCAGAGTAAAACCTGAACTCCTCCCCATAGCTGTGAGGCTTACAGGAGTCCACCTCCCCTCTTGAGACTCTTCCACTCTCGCCCACATTCATTGTCTTCCTTTTGTACCCAGATACTCCAAACCAGTTTCTACCTTGGGCTTGAACCACTGGTCCCTCTGCTTGGAATTCTCCTCCCTTAGTCTTCACATAGCTGGCTTCTTCTTGCCCTGCAGTTCTCAACTTAAATAACATCTCGAAGAGAACTTTCCTGACCACCCAAACTAAAGTAACCCATTCTTTCATATCCCTTCATCATGTGTTAGTTCCCTCATAGCACTTTTCACTACCTGGAATATTTTTCTGTATTTGTTAGTCTATATCAGTTGATGGATTCTCTTCTCTAGACAACAAACTCCAGGAGGGCAGAATTCTTGTCTGTCTTGTTCCAATCTTTATCCCCAACTAGGACCCACAACTGTATGTGGCACACAAATATTCACTGAATGAATTATTTTCAGTTTACTGAACCATTTAGGTTTTTCTTTTATCCCTTAAATGCCAAGTAATTGTAGGGTAGTAAGTCTGGATAAGCCTTTGGAAGGTTTGCTTAGTCTTATAGTTCAGAAAACTGGGAAAAAAAGATGCATAACTGCCCAAGATCATAGCAAGTTAATAGCAAACATGGATTAAAATCTGTGTCTTTTTCACTTACTGAATAGAGCTCTTTCAGTACATTGTCCTGATCATACTTTTAACATGGTGCTGAGGTGACCTTTGATTTATGACTTCTGTGGTCATCATACATTAGAGATAATAGAGTCACATACAGGTGTTTTTCTGAAGATGAATATATTTATCACTGGGCTTGTTGGGCACCTAAGCTGATTATAGTGACAAATACATGTTGAGCACTTTCCATACGCTACACACTATTTTAAGAGCTTAACATGCATTATTCCATATAATCCTCATAACATCTCTACTAAGTAGGTATTATTATCATCTCCATCTATAGATGTGGAATTTGAGGCAAAAATATTAGGAAACTTGCACAAGGTCACATAACCAGTAAGTTGTGGAGCCAAGCTCCAAACCCAGGCAGTCTATCTAAACACTACCCGCTTTTCACCATTAATGCTGTTCTGCCTGCCCTGACCATGAGACACAGTTTATCCTTTAAAACACTATCAGACAATTTCCATTAACATGAAATAGGGAAAAATCCTGGGTGACTCATGAGGCAAATGAGAATCAATAGTGCAGTTTCCACCAATGTAACATGGGCAGAACTATCTTTTTTAAGCTTTAATTTTCCTTGTACAATGGTCCTCCATAAACAACAATGAGAAAAAAACAAAGAAAAAAAAAAAAAGAACAAACAACATTGAGTCACCAGCTCCCAAGGTCCTGAGTGGTGCTTTATTGATGGTAGGTGTATGGAGCTTCCTGGAACATGTTGTTCACAAATAAAGATGTCTTTCTGGCCTTAACAGAGTGTGTGGATACCACTGGTCTGGGAGCATGACATATTGAATAACTGATTAAAAAGGAATGGCTTTGCTGCTCTTCCATGCAGGCCAGAGTGTTTTACTAAAGCTGCTCTCTAAGTTGGAGATGGCAGTTGGGTTAGGGGATAGGCGCTGGGCTGGGGAGAGACTCAAGCAACAGAGAACAGCACTTCTCCCTCCTGAATGGGAGCAAGCATCTTCCTTTAGATTAAGTGCTCTCTATTTCCTGAGTGAATAGGGACAAGTTTCCTAAGCTAGAACCTTTCTCAATTCTGATAAGTTTGAGTTATTCACTTTCCATTCTGATTACTATTAAAATTTCTTTTAAAATAAATCAGAGGTAGAGTCCAGTAGAATATAGAATCTCAGATATAAAAAGAAATAAACTGTCTTGAGGAAGATTAGAGTGCAAAGTGAGTATTTAGATATTTTATTTGATAACATGGGCCAATGATGTATCTTCTTCATCCCCAATTTTTAAACCCTATATGTTTATAAGTTTTGGAAGTTTCTGTGGAAATATTTACTTCACAGTTTTAATAAGTATCGCAATTAATTAATTGAACTCCTGCTGTGTAGAAGGAAAAGAATATTAAATAAAGTCACATTGTCATGAAATATTTTCAAACTAGTTAGTAATTATATAAAATTCAAACCTATTTCCTCCTACTCTACACTCCATACTCCCACATAAAAGCTACCAACGACGACAATATTCATTGCAAGAAGCACATTTGAGAGACCATATTAAATTGTCCTTCTTATTGGTCTAAAAATATCCTAATAGCATAGAAATTTAAAAATGGCTCAACCGAAATAGTACAAATAATATGGACTAGGTATTAGGAAACCTGGATCTTCCTCTAATTAGCTGTTTGCCCTTTTGTGAGTCATTTAGACCTTCTGACTGACCTCCACTCCTCTTTGCTCTAAACTGGGATTAACAATGTATGCTCTCTGCAAACCTCTTAAGGTTGCTGCCAGTTTCAAAGCAATATTTGTAAACCAAAATATACCCTACAAATTCAGGGTATTATGAACTTTAAATAGCTAAGCTCGGTGTCAAAGTTTTGTCCTTAGGGCATCATATTTCTCTGAGTAGAAGTGTGTGAGCTATAACTCTATGCTGCTACTATCAAGCAGCCGATTTTGTCTTTCAATGGTTTTAAATATCAGCCTGAGATTTAAGAAAATAAAAAGTGACAGACCTGTTGGGTTTTTATTTTCAGATTCAACCTGAGAATCAGTTTCTGGGACTGAGTAAACACTACTTATGCTTGTCTAGGAGTAGATTCAATTCAAATGGCACTATGTCAACTTTGTTAACGTCATCAGCCACAGACCTTTTCTTATGCTGCCAATAATACAATTTATTGCTGTTTTTTAAAAAGTTATAGGATGACCATTTTATTTTCTGCTAAAGTTCTCCTTGTCATTCAGATTCTTTGAGGTAAAATGAAGAACTTGGGAGAACTTATTTTGGGGAGACATATAAAGAAGCAATGTTTCTCATCATTAGATAAATGACAGGACTTGCCTCATACAGTAAAATATGAACAAATATTTGAAGTTCTTTTAAAAATCTCATTGAAATTGACATGAATGAATTTTGAACAAGGCAAAATAGTAATAGCCACTGGGCAAGAAAAAAATATTAGAAAGCACACATACAAAAAATCACACAAGGATGTGTGTCTGAGTAAAGAAAGCAAAAAGCATCTTGAATAAAGTAAATACAGTAAAAACAAAACGGAAATTGCACTGACACAATTGCTCTGGTATGTAATTTGAAAATATTATCAATTTCCTAAAAATGAAACTGAAACTAAAGCAGAGAAATATAAAGCAGCAGTGAATGTTTTAATAATGCCTGCCTCAGAAAATGTAAAATCGTAAAATTTTAGGCATCAGAGCAATAGTTGAAGACTAAATGCAAAATGAGACGAATTATTTTAGAAAAGCCAATTAAAAAGTAAATCCATTTTGCTGTCTACATAACTCATCTTCCCCAGAAAGCATAAAGGTCAAAATTTTAATAAATCCTATTAAAACAGTTCTTCAAGTTGCCATTTTGCTACACAGCGGGTCATAGACTATATACATAAACTCTATCATAGGACCCATTGTCCTGTTGTATATTGCAGACTTGCCCATGCGAGCCATCAGACAGACAGATTATAAAGTGTCCTGCAGAGAAGGTGGCCCTGGTCTAACATTCAACTCTTTATGGTAGCTAGAACACCTTAACAGAAGTCCCTTTTTTCAGAAGGCTACCCAAGGTGGTGGGCCCAAGGAGATGTCCTCATTATTCCCTGAAATGGTTCAGTGGAAAGATAACTTGATTCAGATTCAGAACCTGGGTCTGAGCTCCAGCACTGACACCACAAGCGGAATGACCTCAGGCAACTCACCGAATTTCTCAAGGCTGGGCTTTGTTCATCTGTGAGTTGTGAATAATAATAGCCTAACTCATAGGATTGATGTGAAAGTCAGATGAAACAAAATGTATCTGTGAATGTGCTTGGTAAACCATGAAATGCTAATAAATGCATGGCATATATAGTTCCTGACAGAGTAGTTCAAGTACAGTACTTGCTTTGATTTCACAGAATTACTTAGATGAAAAACTCAGTGAAGTGTGAGCACTTCTGCTCTCTCTTTTTGTACAATGGATTTCATGTTAATTAGTTCTAACCAACTCCATGTTGGGGAAATGCATTTAACTTTGGAAACTGCCCCATATGATATTATAAATATTAAGTGCCTCCACATTGTTTTCACTGCTGGGATTACTGCCCTGTGCAATAAGCAGTAGAAGTGGCAGAATGCCATTATCTAGATGGTGACGAGACAGTGGCCACCCTTTCACAACACTTTCTACCAGATTTCCATATATCTGCCCCTGGCCCAGCCAAGACTACTTGCTTTCCACCTTTCTCATACCATTTGATTGTTTCCACTTCTATGTTTTTAGAAGCTGTTTATCCTCATTTTTCTACATCGATGTATTACTCTTACTATCTTAAAGATCTTAAAGATCTACCTTTCTGGAAACCTTGCATGGTTGATCCCATTCTGCTTTGTTAATTCTAATTTCAATGCCACTTAATAGAGAGTTGTGCAAGACCCCATATTTCAGTAGATGTTAATGGAATTTTAGGATAGTGTATGCAACTAAGACTGGGTGTGCCTAACGAGGATGGATCAATTCAGTCATTTCATTGCAGCTTTAAAAAAACAGAAATACAAAACTGGTCCATCCAGTTTCCATTTATGAAGAGAAACTGCCATTAATCAGATTATAAGTGATGTTGGTCTCAGGTTCTTTCACACTCCAACTTAATGTGTGTATGCCTGAGTGTATATGTGTATGTTTGTGTATTTGTGACCTCAGCGGCTTAATTCCTCTATTGCTTAATCAGTACAACATAGAGAAAATTCATTATTGTAGTCTGTGCTGCCATTAATTTGCCATGGGTCTTAACCTTCCAAAGCTCAGTCTCTCCTGTAAATTGAGTATGTCACACTAGCCGATCTAGAAGGTCCCTCCAAGCATATATGACTTGTAGAGAGGGAGAAATCTGTAATATATCTATGCTAGGTCATATCAGAAAAATACCTTGCCATTCTCCACCATGCCATTCACAGTGAGTTTAAAGTTGCTATACTTTATATGAATGTTATTATATGATACAGAAAAGAAAATGAAGTAAAGGGAAGGAGCATGGAAAATATGCTTCTCTCTTCTAGGCTTTTTCAGTGAGAGTATATTGTGGACTGACATAGTAAGTCCAAATGTTACAGCTTGTTCCTGAGTCTAGTGCCACTGGAAGCCTTGCAGAGGAGTGCCGTCTCCTCCATGATTAAGTTCCAGATACCTAACGGCGAACTGCCCTTTACCAGTCTGAGTCCCAGAGTCTCCAGATCCAATATCTATACTAATTAAAAGGCTCTTTTATTCTGTGGTGATTGTTTGGCTCACTCATACTGTGCTAGAGCTTTGAAATGGAGTAGGAAGCTGTACAGGTAGCTCCTTGTAGCAGCCCTAAAGTGGAGTTAGGTCTACTGACTACTGCTGCTGCTACCCTGGGCAACCTGACCCAGGGTTCCGGATCATCAGGTACAAAGAACAGCATCCTGAGTCTGAAATCAATTTACTCCCTTTGATTAAAATACTCCAATGGATCTGTAGGCAGTTGATGGATGACCTGAGAACTTTGAAACTTTGGTCGACTTTCTAAGGCATTGAGGAGAACCAATATGCTATGTGTCATACTGAATAAATGCTTAGTATTTATTGAATTACTAAACCAGACTAAATAACATTTTAAAGAAAATTTTCCACAAGCTGTGATGATAAGTCAAAATCAGGAAGTTAAAATTATATGGAAATAAGCATCAAGTTCTATTCTTAGGTTGACGGTAATTAAAAAAAGATTTTATGTTTGTGTAATTACAGATTGCAAATCATTTATACATACTTAGTTCATTTAATGACTCCCAAAAATGCCACATTTCTATATTAGGATATTCTGATGATATTCCTATAAAGATTTTTTTAACCAAGTGTGACACAGACAGTATAAACAAATTTCCTGAAGTCACATATCTAGTAAATTGCTGATTGAAATCAAGGTCAGTCTTCCAATTTTAAGTCCCAGGCTCTAAGGTGCTGCATGCAGCTAAGGAACTATTTATTTAGTCTCTATTATCTCTTAGTCCACTATCAGTACCAATCATTTGTGTTTAGATAGAGGGAACCCTGGCTTAATTAAAATACCTTTGGAGAGCAGCAGTCTTTCTTACCTTCATGAAAATACATCGTCTAGAGCAAGACTAACCATCCTACTCAACTGTGTTTTGGCCAGGCCATATCTGGAGCATATATTCTATTTTGAGTATTACATTGAAAGATTTGAGATTTATGAAGAGTCAGGAAGTGGAGAGCTGAGGGAATTTATTCTAGTGGTTAAAGTTTTTAAAACTATGTCTTACAAGGAGCAATTGAAGAAATGTGGGTGTTCA
This sequence comes from Theropithecus gelada, assembly GCF_003255815.1. NCBI lineage: Eukaryota > Metazoa > Chordata > Mammalia > Primates > Cercopithecidae > Theropithecus > Theropithecus gelada. The sequence continues at coordinate 80,712,248 of NC_037671.1, read as the reverse complement.
GCCTAGAAAAAGGAATATGGAGGTTGAGGTGGGGTAATATGGGCAGAGATAATATATTTATTGTCTTGTCTGAAGGCTATTACATCAGAAGGATGAGACCTGTAGCTCTAGAGGTCAAAAATAGCACTGGTGAACAAAAGTTATAAAAAGGCCATTTAAAAATTCAATATAAAGGAAAATTTCAAAAAATAAAAATCACTAAAAAATTCAATACATTTTCTTGTGAGGTATAACTTGTAAATAATCAAGCAAAGATGAGTAGACCATTTTCTGAGGATGATATAGTCATGGGTTTAGCACTAGGTAGGAGGTTGAAATAAACACTCTTTAAGACCTTTTCTAAGGGCATCTAAGAGTCTATGATTTAATCTTTCTCAAAAATAATTAAGCTTAAACAGAGGACAAAAAACACATCTGTTCTCATAATCCACATTTCTAGTAGTACCTAGGTTCTACTATCAGAGCCAATGATTATCCCAAAATTTAGCAGCTTAAAACCTATATCTTATGTGTCAAGATTATGGGGAGACCTGTACATTGTTTAGTGCTTAACTGGGAAGATTCCACAGCTGCTGTGGGGGTGGAGGAGAATTTGATGGCTGAAGGCTGGAATTTTCCAGAGCTGTGCTGTCCAGTAGAGAAGGCAATAATCACACATTGCTATTGAGTGCTTGAAATGTGTCTAGTCTGAATTGAGTTGTGCTCTAAGTTCAAAACACACACACACACACACACACATATACACACATATACACACATCCACTATTTCAAAGACTTTGTATGAAAAATAAAATAATTTTAGCTATCTTGTTAATAATTCATATATTGATTACATGTTGAAATAATACTTTTAGATATAATGGGTAAAGTAAAATATATTAACATCAATTTCACTCATTTAATTTTTAAAATGTGGCTAATAGAAAATTTAAAACTTCATATGTGATTAATATATTCTTATTGAACATGGTTGATCTCATGGAATTCTTCATTGATGTATACTGTGGTTGATGCTGACTGTGGACTGGCTCTTCAGCTGGTGATATGGTTTGGCTGTGTCCACACCCAAATCTTATCTTGAATTGTAGTTTCCATAATCCCCATGTGTCATGGGAGGGACCAGATGAAGGTAATTGAATCATGGGAGCAGTTTCCCTCATCCTGTTCTCATGATAGTGAGTTAGTTCTTTTGAGATCTGATGGTTTTATAAAGGGCTTCCCCCTTGACTGGGAAGTGATTCTTCTCTGTCCCACCGCCATATGAAGAAGGATGTGTTTGCTTCCCCTTCCACCATGATTGTAAGTTTCCTGAGGCCTCTCCAGCATGTACTGAACTGTGAGTCAATTAAACATCTTTCCTTTATAAATTACCCAGTCTCAGATGTGTCTTTTTTAGCAGCATGAGAACACACTAATACAGCTGGGCAATTTATGGGAACACCAACATGTGGTCTTTTCATGTGGCTTAAGCTTCCTCCTAGTATGGTGGCTTCAACATAGTTGAAATTTTTATGTGACAGCAGAAGGCTCCAAAAACAACCTTTCCAGTGAGCAAGGTGAAAACTGCCTTGACTTTTTTGACTTAGGCTTGGAAGTCATGAAGTCATGTTGCATCAATTTGCTATGTTCCATCTGTTATCAACAAATCATAACACGGCACAGATTCAAGAGTGAGAAACACATTGTAGTAGAGCATGTGGAACACGAGCTGTTTTTGCAGACATCTTGGAAAATATAACATTCCACAACTTATTACCAACGTAGGCCAACAGAGTTATGGAATCTCCTTCTTAAGTTTAAAAGGGCCATTCCTGAAGTCTAAGTAAGTCCTGGATTGTGAGATTGCAGTTCTTCTAAAGACACCCTCAAGTCTTACAATTAAGCAAGGATAAACTTTAGGAATGTCATTGATAGTCATTTTTAAGTGGGGATGCAATTGAAAGTGCAAACTGTCCTCTAAGTGTTTTAAAAACTGCCTACATACTAATAAAACAATCATGAATCCAGTTTCCTGGTCACAGATGAATCACACAACACAGAATACTCCCAGTTTTTTTTCTTTTTTCTTTTGGTTTATTTATAGTTAACCAATAGAAAGTGTATTCCTAATTTCTGAGAGGTACATGTTCAAAACTGACTGGCAGAAATCTTTCCTTTTTCCAAATGTTTTAATTTCTTTTCTTCATTTAACATCAATTAACAATTTATATACAATATGATGTGAAGATGTATGATGTATGTCCATTTGGGAATAAGTGATTTTTGTCACAAGCATAACATTTTTTATGAGGTTATTTATTTAGCATAATCACCCTGTATTTGCTTTTTTAGAATGGGTAATGGGTGGGAGGGATGTGTGAAGCTGCCCGAGAGCACAAAATATCTTGAAGGTTAAATAATCATTTGATTTTAATCAAGCAAATGTAATTGGCCCAGAGGGCCTAGTAAAGATGGAATTACAGAAATGAGTGACTATTGGTTTTTGTGTGTTTTCTTCCTTAAATATTAATAGGGAATTGTCCATGTAGAATTACTTCAGAAAATCAGTTTGCATTCTTGTCTTTAAGCTTCCTCTTTAGAGTTTTGATTTCTCAGATGATTTGCACTTTGATATTAATTTGGTAATAATTATTAATTCATTTATAATGAATTTAGTTATTTATCAATCATTGAATAACCACAATTTAATTCTAATTTACATTTAATATTAAATAATCCTCAGAGTGTCAGTGCTTGAGTCTATTCCATTCCCCTAGGTTATAAGTGGAAAGCACTGTCCTGCAGCACCTTTTGATATGCCTCATCGAAAGATGATTTGATGAGCAGTTAATTAAACTGAGCAATAGAAGAGGAGAGATTACAAAACAACTAAAACAACATACAAAACCAAAAGTAGAAACAAACAAGCCAGCATTATTTGCAAATGTTAACAGAATTCTGCACTGCCTTCTAATTCCAACTGGCATTTTATTCCTCTTCATACAGCAACTATTGAACGGTTTCCCTATTCCTTCGGAATGGTGGCTAGATTCACATGCTTGACAAGCACACATATGGGGACTGGATTTTATGGCACACACAGAGGAAGTTCAGCTTTTCTTCCTAAATAACGAAGGCTCTTGAAAGAAATCATAAAACAGAAAATAAGTTTTAATGCTTTTACCAAAGATTTTTTGTTTTTGTTTTTTTTTTGAGATAGAGTCTTGCACTGTCACGTAGGCTGGAGCTCAGTGGCAGGATCTCGGCTCACTGTAAGCTCCGCCTCCTGGGTTCAAGCCATTCTCCTGCCTCAGCCTCCATATTAGCTGGGACTACAGGTACCTGCCACCACGCCCGGCTAATTTTTTGTATTTTTAGTAGAGATGGGGTTTCACCATGTTAGCCAGTATGGTCTCGATTTCCTGACTTCATGATCCACCCACCTTGGCCTCCCAAAGTGCTGGTATTACAGGCATGAGCCACCACGCCTGGCCTACCAAAGGATTTTTACTTCAAAGAGAGGCTCTTTAGCCTGTGGGACTTTTTACTTTTATTCCTTGTTTTTATGTAAATAAGACCAATAGATAGCATAGAATACTAATGTTCTCAATGTAGTCTTATGGAGATGGGTACTACTCAGAGAATTGACAAGAATGCTAAATGAAATAACCCAAAAATAAAGCCCTTGGGTTGTCTATTTATTTAAATTAACTAATAAATCTGGTACATGCAATGTTATTAATGTGAAATTTAATAACATGGACTGACTTATACATACATAGGCCATATAAGTTTGCTCATCTGTAAAATGAGTATAAAAAACATTGAATAGGATTTTTGGAAAGATTATATACGATAACTTTATGGCTTAACAGAGCACACAGTGAGTCCTCAATGTTGTGATTACTATAAGACAGTAAAATAGAGCAAAGAGCTCTAAACTGGAAAATAAGAACCCCAACTTTTAATAATGATTTTCTTACTAATTAACTGGATGACTTTAGTACTTTAGTCATGTCTCCTAATTTCTGTCAGTAAAATTTGGGGATTCACTACTTGGGTCCTATATTGTGTACCTTAAAAATAATATGATTATGAATAAACAAGACAATTGCCAACTGTTGTGTGTGTGTGTGTGTGTTTGTGTGTGTGTGTGCTATGCTATATATACCTAAACTAAGGGCTGCTGGTTACCAAAAGAAGACTTTTAAATTGAATAAAATAATCCTGGGATAATGATTTCATTTTGTTGGTTAGTCAATATCTAGAAACTAAGGACTAGGCAAGTGGTGAAGAGACTGAATGTGTGCTCTGGATCCAGAATGCCTGAACTTGAATCTAAACCTATTATTTATAGTTTTGTGATCTTGGGGAAGTTAGTTTCCTTGCCTGTATGATTAAGACAATGAGTATCTTACATCACAGTGTTGTTAGATGGAATGGATTCACATGAAAAAAAACCCTTAAAACAGTGCCTGACAAGGATAAGAACTCAATAAACATTGGCAATAATTCATCTGCCTCAAAGTTTTATTCTCTCTCCTATTTTCCTTTTGATAATTTACCATTTAGAAATGAGATAACTTACCATTTATTTATCATTTATTAATGAGATAACAAGTCTTTAAAAGTAATAATACATTTTAAAATACTACATTAATATGTTATCATTACAATCTCTTAAAAATATACATGGCAAAAATAAAAAAAGAAACCCTGGCTTGCTTATTTCTTGAGGTAGAATTAACCTAACTGACTTCTCTGAATTCTCTTCCCACTGCCTCATCTGTTACCTGAAGAACTGTGGTGAAATTTAAGGGATGAAGTATGGCATCTAGTTTCACTACCTAAAGCATTTTTTGTTAGAAATCTCCAAAACCAGTTGGCCTTAGCTCCAAGTTTCATAAAAATCTGGCATAGACTCTATTGATATATTAAATTGAATTTTACTCACTTTTTAATCTCTAATTGAAATGCTTTTTCTTTGTAATTAAAGGAGTTTCTAGCATCATCTGAACAAGTGGAGTAGAAGTGGCTCTAGTTGTTGAGTGTTTACTACGTGTCAGGCTATTATTCTCCATTTCGCAAATGTTCCCTCACATAATCCTCACAACCTGTTAAGTGAATATCATTCCCATTTTATAAGCAAGAAAGACTCTAGCAAGTAGAAAATGGTGAAGCCAGGATTTTTAACCCAAATTTCAAATCGTTTACTCTTTCCACAACAAATAATGTGAGTAGAGGGGAAGGAGAAAGGGTGAAAGAAAGGATGGAAATAAGTAACTTCCAGGGCGCTCTGAGTCATGGTCCCTTTACTATCTTTACATTCCTATAAGTCCCCCAAACCCTTAGCATTCATTTTCCTCTATAGTCTTCATCTCTGCTCTTAGTCCAGTCTTTAGAGGATCAGGCTCCAACCTAAAGGGGAGTGTAGAAGATGTGGCTTTGGGCAGCCTACTGGACTTTTTATCCTGTGCATTGGGGCATAAAGCACATTTTCACATAACATCTAGGAATTCTCAAAGTTCTTGCCACATATGATGTCCTGGAAAATATATTTTAAATAGTCTCCTAGGCCGGGCACGGTGGCTCATGCCTGTAATCCCAGCACTTTGGGAGGCCGAGGCGGGCAGATCATGAGGTCAGGAGTTCGAGACCATCCTGGCTAACACGGTGAAACCCCGTCTCTACTAAAAATACAAAAAAATAAAAAATAAAAAAAAAAAAATAAATAGTCTCCTAAATTGTTTTATTTGGGGGCAATGAAGACTGATGTTTGCAAATAGAAAACAAAACAAACAAAACGCTCTGAGAAACACTTTAGGATCCTGATGTCTGGCTTAATTCAGTTATATACTAAATATCAGTTAAAAGGAAGGTGAGTAGTAATGAATTATATGTGAGATGAAAAGGAAAAATCTGAAAAGCCAGTCCTGCAGTTAAAACTCTCCAAGTAGGGAAGGGTGATTGGCATCTGGTGACGGTAATGGAGCTCACATTGTCTTTGTCCTTACCACATTGCTGTGACATATAAATTTTTGCCGTTCCAGGTACCCAAAGCTATTCTCTCTGATTTACAGGCAGGCCAAATCATCTCTGTTCTAGCAGAATCTAACCCAACCAGCCCCAGAGCCCACTGGAAGGAGTGGGAAGGGGATGCCAGAAAGTCTGGGCATGCAGGGGAAGTTGTGCCTGCTTAAGTCTGCCTGCTGGGTCTGTATAGTGTCAGTGCCCTCACAAATGCCAACTTCTTTTGACACATTCTATGCAGCATCTGGAGGACTGGTTGATATGGTGTGTATATTTATTCTCTTTAAATCTCACAGTGAAATGTGATCAGTGTTGGAGGGGCCTGGTGGCATGTGTTTCAGTCATGGTGGTGGATCCCTCATGAATGGCTTGGTGTCCTCCCCGCTGTAAGGAGTGAGTTCTCACTCTGTTAGTTCATGGGAGGTTTGGTTGTTACGAAGAGTCTGGGACTTCCCTCTCCCACACTTTCTTGCTCCTGTTCTTGCCATGTGACACACCTGCACCACTTCACCTTCCTCTGTGATTAAAAGCTTCCTGAGGCCCTCACCAGAGACAGATGCTAGCACCATGCTTCTTGTACGGTCTGCAGAACCATGGGCCAAATAAACCTCCTTTCTTTGTAAATTACCCAGACTCATATTGATGTGGTTTTACTCTGTGTTCCCACCCAAATCTCATCTTGTAGCTCCCATAATTCCCATGTGTTATGGCAGAGACCCAGTGGGAGATGATTGAATTATCGGGGTGAGTCTTTCCCATACTGTTCTGGCAGTAGTGAACAAGTCTCCAGAGATCTGATGGTTTGATAAGGGGAAACTCGTTTCACTTGGTACTCATTCTCTCTTTGCTTGCTGCTATCAATGCAAGACATGACTTGCTCCTCCTTGCCTTCCACCGTGATTGTGAGGCTTCCCCAGCCACATGGAACTGTAAGTCCAACTAAACCTCTTTGTTTTGTAAATTGCCCAGTCTCAGGTATGTCTTTATCAACAGTGTGGAAACAGACTAATACACAGATATTCCTTTATAGCAACACAAAATGAAGTAGTGATACACGGGCACACACACATACACAAGTCAAAACCAAAATCTCACTCTGGCCGTTGTATGTATGTATGTATGCATTTTGAGACGGAGTCTCACTCTGTCGCCCAGGCTGGAGTGCAGTGGTGTGGCTCACTGCAGCCTCCGCCTCCAGGGTTCAAGCAATTCTCCTGTCTCAGCTTCCCAAGTAGCTGGGATTACAGGTACCTGCCACCATGCCAGTACTCTTTCCTCTCTTTTTATATCTTTTCTTAGGTGACCTCTTCCATTTCAATGTATCTGAAGGCATCTTTACCTTTTTTCTGCTTCCACCATCACCACTTTTGTCAAGGCCAGTGCCTTTTTGATCACTATACAGAGTAACAAATTCACTTCACAGTACAATCCAGTACTTTTGTGTGTATATGCATGCCTATACACACAAAAATCTGAGAGGAAATGTTATGAAATGATGTGATGGCCTCTGATGTTTTCTTTCTTTCCTTCCTTTCTCTTTCTTTCTCTCTTTCTTTCATTCTCTCTCTCTCTTTCCTTCCTTCCTTCCTTCCTTCTTTCCTTCCTTCCTTCTCTCTCTCTCTTCTTTCTTTCTTTCGTCTTTTTTTTTTTTTTTTTTTTTTTGACAGAGCCTCACTTTGTCATGCAGGCTGGAGTGCAGTTGTTCAATCTTAGTTTATTGCAACCTCTGCCTCCCAGGGTCAAGCAATTCTCATGCTGCAGCCTCTCAAGTAGCTGAGATTACAGGTAGACGTCACCACACCCAGCTAATCTTTGTATTTTTAGTAGAGATGGTGTTTCACCATGTTGACCAGGCTGGTCTCGAGCTCCTGGCCTCAAGTGATCCACCCACCTCAGTCTCCCAACGTGCTAGGATTATAGGAGTAAGCCACCATGCCAAGCCTGGCAGTTTTAATGTATTCACATAGTCATAATCAGGGGCCTAGGCTGACATGATACGTTTCACATTTGAAGAATGTTGCCCCTCAGAAAGTCTTTGATAATTGGCCACCTGGCTCTAGCGTCTTTCTCCTGATGTGACAAGGGAACCAGATTTCTCTGAAGGACATGGCCTCTGACTGGAGCACACACATCCCAAGTCCTGGTTGACTTTTCATCCTGGCCACAACCTGGCCTTGGAGTCACCAGGTTACTGCTGTGAAAAAGTCCCCCAGTATGGAGCCCCTCACTGTGGGCCCCATTGGGAGGTTCATCCGCAGGAACAAGGTGACCAGGTCAGGACATGGGAGCCTAAAAGGCTGCTTATTTCTGACTTTCCAAGAAGCGGACTTCTCTTATGAAATAATTTCTTCAATGCCCTCAATTCAACAGTGATCATTGTGGACTGTTTCTTTTACTAAAAGTGTCTTTCTCCCAAGGAAGTCTACCTATCCCTCAGTCTCAGTTTAAAATTCCTCTCCTCAAAGTACAGTAGTCCTCCCATATTCTTGGCTTCTCTTACATACAGTCATCCTTGGTCTGAAAATACTACATCACTTCTCTTGCACTTAGGGTCCACTACCAAGTAAAATAAGAGTGACTTGAACACAAGTGCTGTGACACTGACAGCCCATCTGATAACATGGAAGGCTACTAAAGGCAATGCAGGCACAATGGCTGGAGATTTCATCATGCTACTTAGGACAATACAAAACTGGTAACTTATAAATTGCTTATTTCTGGAATTTTCCACTTACATCATTCACCTCACTTCATCTCCTCACACAGGCACTTTATCACCTCACATCTTCACATGAAGAAGAGTGAGTACAGTACAATAAGATATTTTGAGAGAGAGATCATTTTCTTATAACTTTTATTACAGGATTTTTTAACAATTGTTCTATTTTATTTTTACTTATCTGTTGTTACTATGTCTAATTAAACATTATCATAGGTATGTACATATAGGAAAAATCATAGTATGTATAGGGGTTGGTACTATCTGTGGTTTCAGGCATCCACTGGGGATCTTGGAACATAGCCCCCTTGCATCGGGGGGTACTCTAGTCTCTGCTTGGGTCAGGTCAAATTTGGAAGACTGCCTCTGGCTGATCAACTCCTAAAATCTATATAAATCTTTTAAATCTTGTTAAAGGCACTTGAGAGAGCAGAGGTTACAGGTCAGACAAGTTTGCTTTGTATCTGGCCCTTCCACATCTCAGCAGAGCATCCTTGGGCAAGTTACTAAAGCTTCTTGTGCCCATTTCATCATCTTCAAAATGCAGAGGGATAGAAGCCCTTACTTCATGAGGTTACTATGAAAGAATTCTAAGTGAACTCATGAAAAGTCTATAGAACAGCACCTGGCCTAAGTCAGCATTGGAACTGATAAATGTTACCTATTATTTTCATCTAGAAGTCTGAGAAGTTAGTTCACTTCCTAGAATGCTAGTGGACTTGACAGTCTATTTCCCAAAGTTGCAGCTGACTCTTTAGAATCGATCCGATTCTGGAGGAATGAGATGGGAAATAACATAGAGCAGTGAAAGAGGAATCTTGCTTTTGGGTGCCCTGGAGATGATTGAAGATCTGAGTCATAGGGAAGGCTCAAATGGAGGCTCTAGGGAGTAGGTTCTGACTTCCAGAAACTAAGACAGGAATAGCATCAGTGGGCTACAGATCTTTGGTATCCCAGGAGCAATTATACTCCTTTAAAAGGTAAAGGCAATATAGGTAAACAAAGTGAGAGAGAGCAAGCTATATTTACTTGAACTGTAGTTTCTCCAAGGGCCAACCTTGGCCAAACAGGATGAAATTAACTCTGAATTCCTCCCAGTGAGCTCCCAGTAAAGGGGTGTTGAGTGGATTAGGGAATGATGAACAAACAGCCCCAGGTCCAGGTTGAATTTATTTGCTCCATAAACCTGGCTTGGTTGAATCCAATGATGGCCTTTAGAGACTTCCAGGGACTCAGCAACGCCAACGTGTGTTGTTCTTCCCCTGTCTGATTCAAGGTCTACCACAAAAAGGGTGGGGGGGAGAGAGAGAGAGCTTAAAAAAGTTTAATATAGTATAGGACAAGTCATAACTGTGTTTTTATAGTTCCATCAAGAATGTGCCACACTTTCCTTGGGGTTAGCTAAAGGGATTTGTGTGTGTGTGTGTATTTGAGTGGACATCCACGCAAACTTTCTTCAGAAGGTACTTTTTGTTTAAAAAAGTTTTATCTTTTTCTGTCTGGAATGAGATACTTTCAACTGGAATTTTAAAAAAAATTATTAACATCCTTGCTGATGTAGATAGGGAAGAGATGATCCTTAAGAAAAAGCCTTTCCAGATTGTGTTTATTGCAGCATATTTTTAAATGAACTGCATTATCTGTTTAGAATGTACTGCATATAATTTGACTCCCATAAAAATGAACTGCCAAAGTGGAATGTTTTAGTAACAATTAGTAAATTGAAACAATACAAACTTATGCTAAAAAAGTAGTGTCTTTCAAAAATGGAAATAACAATAAAAAATTTTAATAACCCTGTCTGTGCCAGAAAATAAATATGAAGTTAAAAAAAATCACTAAATAGCACACTTAAATCACATCTAAATAAGAAAATTAAAGTTGGTGAAAATGTACTTACTCTCTTTTAAAAAAATAATTATCAGTTAGCCTTTTGACATCATACTGCCTTAATATCAAAGACTAGAACACAGATCAGCATTTTTTTTTCTGTAAAAGGTGGGTAAATATTTTAGCATTTATTGGCCAAGAAGCTAAATTGAGTATAAGGTGCCTACTTACATAGCAAAAGAGAACACACGTTTCCACAATTTTAATTGATGAAATTAAAAATATAATGGAGTACAATTTTCTGTAATACAATTTTGCTAAGAAGAGGAATTGATTTTTTTAAAAGAACATTTTACTAACAGATGTTTAACATTGGTGTTCCATATCCTCTAATGGATTGTAAATATTTTTCTCTATAAACCTTTCATAGCTCCTGGACTATACAGAAACAGGCTATTGGCTAGATTTTGCCTGTTGGCTATCGTTTGTTGATCTTGGGCTAGATACCCAAGAGAAGACCAGCAAAAGCATTGTCCACGAAAGAGCAAGCAATAGTTAATCAGTAACAGCTGCTGGCTACTGCTTCCTACGTATGGGCTGTTGCTGGGATCCTGGGTCTTGATAGCGGCACTGTGCACTAGTTTTAAATAACAGAGAGTCCTTCACGTAAATTTGGAATCATTGTTTTAGCAGGTATTGGGAGTAATGTGAAAATGACAGTAAGCGTCCTCATATAAGAAAAAGAACCTAGCACAGGGCAGTGTGAGCTGAGAACATCCAACACAGAAGGGAAAAGAAGAGGCTTTCTGAATGGGCAAAAGAAGAGGAATTCCTGTCATGTCAGTGGCAAAGAGTAATATAGCCTGTTTCTCAATGAGGAGGAACTAGAAATTTAAATCGGATCTTACCTAGAATTGTGTATGTTTGTGTTCATGTTAATCGTTAGTAAAAGAAATTATCACTATTATTTCAGAATATATGGTGGCTTCAGTTGTTACTTATCAATCCCTTTGCCATCTTTATGAAGTCCTAAGTGAAGAAAATACCTGTGTACACAGTATATAGAGCCAGTTATATGTTGGTACCTACTGGAGTCAAGGTTCTGAGCTTCAAAGTGAGCAAAAACATATTAGCAGCCATGAACCCACCTTCTCAGACTCCTTTCCAAGGTGTATTAACATGACTCAAATCTGTTCTATAGCAGTGTCTTAACTTGTCCACATCCAGGTTCTATTTCACATATGGGGATCCATTAAACATATATGTATATATTTTTTTTCCAAGGCGAAGTAATTTATTGATTCAAAAACCTTCAATCATTTGTGTATTTAATCCCCTTTTCATATTTTTAATCTCCCAGGTAAAAACATTCTTTTTAAGGAAAGAACTCATTCTCTAGAGTCAGGCAGCTGGGTTTGAATCTTGAAGCTACCATATGTGACCTTGAGCAAGTTTCTTATTTTTCTCTGTATGAGTTGCTTCAGCTGTAAAATGAAGATGACAGTTTTTTTGTGAGTATTAAATGGCTTTTTGTTTTTTTGTTTTGTATTAAATGAGTTAATCTAGGTAAACTGTTTAGCATATTGCCAGGCATATATGTACACCATAAATGTAATCTATTTGTATTCGTTATTATTATCCAATTAACCTATGATATTTATCACAATTCTAATATCATTTTTGACATCAAATAAATAGATACTTAATTTAACAAACTGATTCACAAATATTTACCTAACACTTACTCTGTGCCAGGCAGTACTGTAGGCACTGGAGACATAGCATGAACAAAGTAGGTACATACTCATCGTCTTGAGGGCCTTTAATCTTGGTGGGAGGAGGAAAAAGCAGAGAATAAAAAAAAATACAATAAAACAAAATGTATCCTATGTCAGGTGACAATAAATACTATGGGGAGAATTAACCCAGGAGTATGATAGGAAATGTTGAGGGAGGAAAGGTTGCAAGTTAAAAAAACAGGCTGGGTGATCTGAGAAGTCTTCCTGGATATGGTCGCATTTTCCTCTAAAGGGTTGAGAAGCCTGGGCTAGAGTTCCCAGAATTAGCAAATAAAAATACAGGATGTCCAGTTAAAGTTGATCAGTCATCCTATATTTTATCTGGCAACTATACTTGGTAATGAGGAATGCACTGGGAGTCTTGAATCTTCCTCTGGGATAAAGGGCAAATGTGTTTCAGTGATAAATTTTGATGGGAAGAGGGTGTCATAGGTTGTGGAATGAAGAACATTGCAGAGCCCTGGGGCTCCATTTGCTCTGCTGCAGAGGCCTGGTCAGGGCTATCTTATTCTGAGTCATTGAGGTTTGGGGATTTCTCTTAGATTCTTGACTGTGGGTGAGTGGAAGGTAGAACATGTTGGAGCTCTAAGACTTCCTCTTAACCCCTGACATTTGTTGCTTAGGGTCACATAAAGTCAGACGGAAAATGATCTTGGATGTCAGGTACAGGCAATACCATTTTCCCCCTAAAACCAAATCTATTTTATTTATTTATTACTTATTTATTTAATTTTAGTATTTTTTCAGGCAATACCATTTTCAGGAAACAGACCCAGAAATGTCACACACATTGTTTAATATCAAGAAAATAGTGCTTCTTTGAACCAGCATTATTGATTTAGATGCTCGAAAGGTCAGTGAGCTTCAAGAAAAAGATCCTCCATATACGATGTTCCATTTTTTTCTGTAATTTCTTTTTAAATTTTTTTATTATTTTATTTTACTTTAAATTCTAGGATACACATGTAGGATGTACAGGTTTGTCACATAGGTAAACATGTGCCATGGTGGTTTGCTACACCTGTCAACTCATCACCTAGTTATTAAGCCCAGCATGCATTAGCTATTTTCTGTGTAATTTCTCCCCCATAGTTCAGTATAGCAAAATTTTCCCCAGAAGCATGATGTTGATAGTTGGTAACAGTACAACAGTACAACAGTTGATAGTTGGTAACAGTTTCTGCTGTAATTTTGCTTGTAATGATTCAATACTGCTCTCTTAGACAGTGAGGGGGAGAGTTGGCTTCTTCTTGGCTCTTGGAAGTATGGTGGTGGTGTTATTATTGCATGACATTTAAAGATGGAGATGGCTTACTTGAACATGAGGGCAGGAGTTTGTGTCCATTTTGTTCATTTTTGAAAGTTCAGTTTCTAGAAGAGTGCTTAGTAAATTACTAGGTACTCAGTCAATATGTTCTGAGTAACAAATAAGTATTTCCAGTATTATAAGATTTTTTTAAATGCAGAACCTGGTTTTTGTCAAGTCACTTTAAAATAACGCTTATTTGTGTACTTCTGCCTAAAAAGAGTATGTTAGAGATTTCTTCTTGCAAATGCTGTAAAAATGAATGCCACAGTGGTTAGAATAGGCCCAGAGACTGACTGCTGAGTTAATCCTTGCTTCCTGTTTCCTAGCTGTATTTTTTTTCCTTATCTTTGCACCTCTGTTCACTCTTCTTTAAAGTTGGGATGATAATAACAGTGTAATATTAGTACCTCCTCTGTCACCAAATTTTTGAAATAAGTTGATATATAAAGCACTTAGATTAGCGGCTGCCCCATACAAGGTACTCGAATATTAGCTATTAATATTTTAATCTCATATTATCCCTAGTACACTTTCCAGCACATGGTTTATTTTTCTGTAATAATTTTTGAGTGACTAATAATGTTTCTCTATTAGAAAAAATGTAAACTACTTCAATATTTAGAGTCCTTTTTTAAGATATTGAAAAGGAGTAAAAGAGTATAATGGTTAAAAATATCACCACTTGACTAGTCTAGGCATTAATAATACCTTTGAGAGAGAGGGTGGGCTGAGTAAATCATGAAGATAAATATAACTTTTTCATTGACCTCTCTCAGGAGCTGGAGAGCAAACATATTTCTGTGGGAAGGAGGCAGTGCCTTCCTCTTCTAATCATAGATCATGTCCACCTTGGCAAGTTCAGGGCCTTTCATGGGATTTTATTGTTGGGAATCCAAAGAAAACACAGTTGAGAGTGAGGTCTCTGAGGGTGGCTTGTCAAGATGAATGTCTGCACCATTTTCCTCTTACAACTATGCCTACGCACAAAGTATATCATAGAGGTAAGTGACTCTATCCTTAATCTATCACAGTTTGCTCTCTTTCTCCCATGCCAATAAATTCACCGTGGCTAAATTTACTGATGTTCTTCTTAATAGTCAAACCCCATAGTCCCTCCTCAGCCCCCCATCTTGATTCTTTGAAGTGTTTCCAGCATGTTATCCTTTGTGAAACTATGTCCTTGAAGTCTCAGACAATCCCCTTTCACCTCATCTTCTTCTCTAGCCACCCTTTCCTTCTCATTTCCCTGTGGCATCTCCTCTTTGCTTCCCTATTATGTGTTTATGGTTTGGGGTTCTGTATTTAGTCTTCTCTTCACATAATTTCATCTTCACCTATGTCTTGCAGTATTGTGTATTAATTAGTGTAGTAGACTGATTAAATGGATTCCAATGATATCAGGTCCCAATCCTTGGAATCTATAGATGCTACTTTATTTGCTGGGGTGGGCATCTTTGTAATTAAGTTAATGCTCTTCAGATGGAGGGATTACTCCGCATTATCCTGGGTTATCCAGGTAGGCCCTGAATGCCATGATTCAGTGTCCTTATAAGAAGAGTGAGGGAGATTTGATATAGACAGGAGGGGAGAAGGCAACGTAACCACAGAGGCAGTGATTGCAACAATGCTATCATGATTCAAGAAATGCCATCAGCCATCTGAAACTGGAAGAGGCAAGAAATGGAGTCTCCCCTAGCATCTCCAGAGGGAGGGTGCTTGCCAATACCATGATTTTGACCCTGTGATACTGATTTTAGGCTTTTGGCCTCCAGAACTGTAAGAAAATAATCTGTTATTTTAAACCCAAGTTTGTGGTAACTTGTTACAGGCACCACAAGAAAGGAATACAACTAAAAAATATAAAATGGGTGGCTTTAATTACTATCTTTTTTCTGAGTGTCAGATCCACATAACCAAACACCTGCTGGACATCCCTACCAGCTTTTCCCTTTAACAATGGAGCTAGCCATTACTGAGCACTTGCAATGAAGGGCTTTAGGCACTGTTCTAAAGCCCTTCAGAAATGTTACCTCATTTAATACTCACTAAAACCTTATTAGGTAGATACTTTATTATCCCTGCTTTATAATGAAGGAACTGAGTCACAGATAATTTAAGCAGCTTGCTCAAGGTTGTAAATATGGTAAATGCTAGAGCTGGAATTTGGGTCCCGGCCTGATCTGGCTTCAGAGCCAACACTAATGACAATGATGCCTCAAATTGCGTGATGTCTCAGGTTACTCAGAGTCTGTGCCTTGCCCAGGCAGCAGTGTACAGGACCTCTGAGGACAGATCACTTTAGATGAATTCAGAGTCGTTACTACCTGCCAGGTGCTTAGTGCCAGTCACTTGCAACCATTACCAGGGGCAACTTGCTGTTTTCTGTTCAAATATTAAACTATCAAAATCTGAGACAAGAAAGTTTCCCAAATCTCATGCAACTTCAGAGATGGATCCTATACCAGGAGGACCACCTGAGCCAGACAGGAATTCTTGTGGCCTCCTAAAAGTCTCATGTTTATTGATAAACTCTGTTCATAGAGTGCTGTGGCTGTCATGTTGCCACGGTCACTTTCGCTGTGTTACCATTGGGCTGTGGGAGCAAAGTAAAAAAGTTGAAATTGAAATAATCCCTTTAAGCATTTATGGAGTTTGATCCTGTCAGGCCTCTGAGCCCAAGCCAAGCCATCACATCACCTGTGACTTGCACGTATATGCCCAGATGGCCTGAAGTAACTGAAGAATCACAAAAGAAGTGCAAATGCCCTGCCCCGCCTTAACCGATGACATTCCACCACAAAAGAAGTGAAAATGGCCGGTCCTTGCCTTAAGCGACGATATTATCTTGTGAAATTCCTTTTCCTGGTTCAACATGGCTCAAAAAGCTCCCCCACTGAGCACCT
Source organism: Theropithecus gelada (assembly GCF_003255815.1). NCBI lineage: Eukaryota > Metazoa > Chordata > Mammalia > Primates > Cercopithecidae > Theropithecus > Theropithecus gelada. The sequence continues at coordinate 80,695,679 of NC_037671.1, read as the reverse complement.
TGTGACCCCCCACTCCTGCCCGCCACAGAACAACCCCCCTTTGACTGTAATTTTCATTTACCTACCCAAATCCTATAAAACAGCCCCACCTTTATCTCCCTTCGCTGACTCTCTTTTCGGACTCAGCCCGCCTGCACCCAGGTGAAATAAACAGCCATGTTGCTCACACAAAGCCTGTTTGGTGGCCTCTTCACATGGACGCGCATGACAGATCTTCCATGCTGTGTTTGGTAATCTGGAGTCCTGGCTGTTCAATATTCCCTTTCTAGTTCCTCCTTTATAGTTATCACTTGAAATGTGAACAATAATAAAATAGCTACAATATCTTAGTTATCTACTAGGTGCCAAGTGATATACATACACTATCCGTTTAATCTTTTTCACAGTTATACAAATAAAATATTTTTGCCATTTTATGTATAAGAATAACAAACACTTAGAGAGGCTAATTTGTCCCGGCTCACACAGCTAGTTAGTGACAGAGTAGAGTTTGGATTCAGAGAAGCAATTAAAATTATTGAACTGAATAAGATTAAAGACAATTGCTTCCTCAGGTCACTTTGGGCAGGGCTGAGGAAGGGGGCAGGAAAGAACCAGGTTCTTCATAGTTCAGGAAGAGGACAGTTCCAGTTTCTTCTGCATTCTCCAAAGAGCCAAATATTGTGATTTCTGCCTGAGATTGCTTCATGCTTGGACACAATGGACTTTAGTAATAGTGCTGATATTATTTTTGTTATGTAAGTCTTTATAGCATGCAGTGCTTCTGTCTAAAAGAGCTCTTTCTGTAAGCATGGGAGGGCAGGAACTCACCTTCATCCTCAGAATCCTATGGGGCTAATTCCTTTGTGCAGAGGTAGATTTTCTGTGAAGCTAAAGAAGTTTACATCTTCAGGGACTCTCACTTGCTTGGGCATATGCTTTTCTAATATTTGAAAGTGTAAAACATTTTAGCCACAATTAAGACTGCAGTTAAGGCTGAGTGTGGTGACTCACACTTGTCATCCCAGCTACTTGGGAGGCTAAAACAGGAGTATAATTGCTTCAGCCCAGGAGTTCAAGGTTACAGTGAGCTATGATCACACCACTGTACTCCAGCCTGGTGACAGTGACACCTTCTAAAAACAAACAAACAAACAAAAAACCTGCAGTCTCTTTTCATATGAATTCTTTTCCTTGCCTTTTCGTGTTGGATAGTCTCAGACTGGCTGTGGACATTTTCGAGATTTGGCTAATGGGAAATTAAATTGGGAGTCTCTCTATTTGAGTTTAGTGAGATGGATTTACGTGGTCTGCAGTCATTTTCTTTCTTTTTTTTTTTTTTAATTTATTTATTATTATTATACTTTAAGTTGTAGGGTACATGTGCATAACGTGCAGGTTTGTTACATATGTATACTTGTGCCATGTTGGTCTGCTGCACCCATCAATTCGTCATTTACATCAGGTATAACTCCCAATGCAATCCCTCCCCCCTCCCCCCTCCCCATGATAGGCCCCGGTGTGTGATGTTCCCCTTCCTGAGTCCAAGTGATCTCATTGTTCAGTTCCCACCTATGAGTGAGAACATGCGGTGTTTGGTTTTCTGTTCTTGTGATAGTTTGCTAAGAATGATGGTTTCCAGCTGCATCCATGTCCCTACAAAGGACGCAAACTCATCCTTTTTTATGGCTGCATAGTATTCCATGGTGTATATGTGCCACATTTTCTTAATCCAATCTGTCACTGATGGACATTTGGTGCAGTCATTTTCAGGTATAGTAATAATTATTGCTACCTGTCCACGTGCAGGAATACTTCCAGAAATCCTCTTCCCACTCATCTGGGATCACAGAATGAAGACACAGTGATTGTAATACTATATGAACATGTTGTGCTGTGCCAGAAGTATATGGGCAGTAGAGGAGAAAGGAGACTTGAACATTTTTCAAGTCATCATAACAAAAAATTGTAAGCAAACGTTTTGAATCTCATCAATGCCGTGTTAAGTCAGAAAAGTCAGAAATCCTCTCCTACCATACATAGGGGTGCAATCAACGAGTATGCAATCAAGAAGAAAAAAGTAGAAAAAAATGTACGATGAATCAGGAAGTTAATAAATAAATATTTTTCTGGATTTTTTTGATGTTTGTGGTATTTGTTAGCTGTTTATATGTATACTTTGTGGTGATTTCTCATCTTAACTAAATATTCACACATATCTATTACTTATAATTTTTTTATTCTATTAAAGAGGGCCCCCATAATTATATAATCTTATGTAATCTGCCCTTGCCAATACAGGATTTAAACGTGCACTAACTAATTAGACTCTTCACTGAATCTTGGTGACAGGAGGGAGGAGGAAGAATCCAGACAGGTGGGCTGCCAGGGGAGTGGCTTCGGAACTAGACCAGGACATGGGCTCTCTTGCTCTGGTGTAAGCAGGGCCGGTCCCACATGTTGTCTTGGTCCCCATGCCTGACTCATATGGTCATCTTTTTTCAACAAGGCCAGTGTAATGAACAGATAGCTGTCAGCACTACAAAGGAGGGAAGACTACCCCACCCGCTACCACATCTCTTCTCCACCTCCTGTGCTGGCCTAAAGTATTAGAACTAGAGGCACATTCCTTTGGGTTTGGTAAGTTTTTTAGTCACTGAGAATAAAATTAAAAGCAAATGTTTTACAAACAATTTCATCATAAGTCAATATTAAATATCCCTTAGTCCCGAGGTTTAGGAATGTTGATAAGGACGATGATGATAACCTACCAATTTCTGAACATTTACTATGCCTCAGGCAATGTGCTGCACAGTGTAATGTGTGGCATCTCAGTCAATCCTGCAACAGGAGGAAACTGAAGTTTATAGGGTGTCATGCAGCTCTAAGTGACTAACGAGATAAAGGCACAAAAATAGTTAAATGACAAATTATGAGGCAAAGGCTTTAAAATTTCAGGTATTTCTCAATTATGCCTTGGGCTGGTCCTTCCCTTTGCTGTTTTCCTCAACTCTAGTAAAATGCTGATCACTACCTCTCTTACTCACAAGGAACAGAGTAGAATATATATGTGGGGTTTAAAAAATTAACCCCCAGGCAATGAAAATATGTTTTCTTCAGCATAAGAAACAAAATTGGTATTAAACACCAAACGACACCTGGATTGCAGAAAAAAATCAATTACCAAGGGGGAAAAGGTTTGCAAGACAGCTAGAGCTAGGCAGTTAAACATTAGCATTCAATGGTTTGAAGTGTTTGGGTTTTGCAATGGTGTGGTTTGGAAGCTTTCCAGCAGAAAAGCTATTTTCTTTCAAGAGGATAACTCTCTGCAACATTTTCTTTGCTGAAATAATGTGATCCTTAATGACGTCTTATATGACCCAAACTTTAAATAGACCCTATTATTTTAGCTGACCTCATTCTAACCAGGTTTTTACAGGTCAGCCATGAACTATCAACAGCTTCCTGATAATTAATCCTACTTGCCCAAATAACTGTTAGCCTGTTAGCCTTATCTATGCTAAGAGGAAGCTTTTCTATGCACCAGACTTCCTCAGTGAATAAAACACAAACTGAAATTCTGCAGAGAGGGCCAACATTGTGAGGTTTGAGAATGAAGAAACAGATTGAAGATTACGACGCTTCCCTGTCTTCCAGCTCCTTACTTGCTGAAATTCTGTGGTTCATCTGGCACAGGAATGGCTTTACTGTAGAGTCAGCAGCACAACTGCTCAGATCAGGAGTGGTTCTCTGGATGACTATCAAGATCCATGGACGACAACAACATACGCAGTTACCTAAGTGGTCTGGATTGCTCTAAGAAGCAATGGGGGAAGATATCTCAAGTAGCCACTAGAGTTGTTTCCACTAGGGTTTAATTTTGTGCCATTAGAGGCTCATTCTTTTGACTCTGAAGAGCTCTAAGATTCTACTAGGAAAATACAGCTGCAGTCTTTGGTTGTCACCTACTCAAATGCAAGACTGGTGTTTGATAAAAGGAGGGAAAAGAGGCATGCTGTTATAACTGATGCTGTCAGGACTCCAGGAAGAAGAAAGGTGATGAAATAACAAAATTGCTTTCTTCATTTGGTGAAGGGAGTAAGGAGCTCATGCTGGTCCCATCTAGCAATTTGTAAATGGGTTGTTTGAACATATGGGTCTTAACATGTTCATAGATTGTGGGTGTGTGTTTGTGTGTGTAAAATGAAAAGGCTTATTATTAGATGTAGCCTTTTGTCAGCATAGTATAAAGTTCCTCAGGTAAGGGCATGCTTGTAATTAAAGGATTTCTGCATCTGCTAATTGCCCATGACATGTGCCTTTTCTTTCCAAGTCACATTTCTGATTTTCAATAATGATTTATTACTAACCTGTTTTCTCATCAGGTTAAAAGCATGTCCCAAATGGTTTAAATCCAATGTGCTCCAGTACATATAAAGAGACTTATTAAGATGATCTTTTCTAAGAAAGGTAATTGTATCTTACATTATACAAAACAAAACATAAACATGACATATAGTCCAGTGCAGTGTGCATTTTCATTTCTCACTGTGGCAATGATGTGAATTTTTGGACATGTTTATGGTGGTGACTTTATACATTAAACTGAGCAGAGACCAGATTGCATTGTGAAGTTTAGCAAAGCTAGAATTGAAAACTCAGAAGCCCAAGAAACATTCTTCAGAAGGCATGAAGACTGAGTAGATGTAGGATTTAATATTTCCTGCATGGTTTGGAAATATTCTGGATTTGTTTCTAAACCTTGCTAGACATATGTCAATGACTCAGAAAAGTCATGCTCAACAGAGAGGTGAGAGAATGACCTACTGGTGACCATCAGGTTCTGTTTCAATTTTTAAAATATGTATCCTTCAGAAAAAAAATGGCAGGTTACATGTCATTTTCCAATGTTAATGGTTCAATTTTACTAGATTTTTACTATGCTTAAGTTATTATAATTTTTCTTAAAGAATAGGTGGAACATAAACATAAGAATGTGAAACTTAAAATACATCACAGGACTCTGTTTCCTCTTTTTTTTATGTCTCCTTTTAGGTGACCTCTTCCATTTCCATGTATCTGAAGACATCTTTACCTTCTTTCTTTTACCATCACCACTTGTCTAGGCCAGTGCCTTTTTGATCACTATGAAGAATAACAAAATCACTTCACAATATAATCCAGTACTTGCAAATGCATGCCTATATGCACAAAAATTTGAGAGGAACTGTTATGAAATGATGTGGTGGTCTCTGATATTTTCTTTCTTTCTTTCTTTTTTTGACAGACTCTCGCACTATTGCCCAGGCTGGCGTGTAGTGGTGGGATCTTGGCTGACTGCAACCTCCACCTCCCGTATTCAAGTGATTCTCATGTCTCAGCCTCCCAAGTAGCTGGGATTACAGGTGCCTGCCATCATGCCTAGCTAACTTTTGTATTTTTAGTAGAGGTGGGGTTTTGCCATGTTGGCCAGGTTGGTCTCAAACTCCTGGCCTCAAGTGATCCACCTGCCTTGGCCTCCCAAAGTGCTGAGATTACAGGTGTGAGCCACTGTGCCTGGCTGATTTTTTCTATTGTACATTATTCTCTTTCAATGATATTGTGTGTTAAGACCACTAAAATGACTGTATAACACTGATGGGTTGTGACCTATAGTTTAGATAGCAGTAATCTAAAATAGCATCACCATTTGCCCAGATATCTGCAGCAGTCTATTAACCCGTTTCTCTTCTATTTTTCCCTCATGAATTCCCCATACGGCAGCAAAAAGGATCTCAAAAGATAAATCCAATCATGCAACTCTCCTGCTCAAAGCCTTCAATAGCTTCTTACACTTACACAAAAAAATCTAAACTCTTTCAAACTCCTCACCACACCTACATGATCTGACCTTTGACATTCTGTTCAGCCTAATCTCATGCCATCTCTCCCTTCCTCTGCATGCTCTGGTTCCACAGAACACATTTCAGTTCCTCCAGTACAAGAGATTCTTGCCTGCCTGGGTACAAATTGCTCCCTCTGCCAGGAACACTCTTTCCCCAATTTCTCATGACTGGCTGGTGTTTACTCTTTAGTCTGGTCTTATTTTCTCTACAAAGACACCTTTTTTAACCATCCCAGTTACAGTGGATCATTCCTTCTTATTTTTTATTTCAACCCATTGTTTGAACACTTACACTTGGAAAGATGGAAAGAAAATATCACAGCTAGAAAACTGACCAAATAACAGGCAGGATGGGGGTGGGTAGAGGACTCACAGCAAGAGATAGTGGAGTCTTTTAGGGCTGGATGTGTTCATCTTAGGATTAAGGACTTAAAACTTTGGAACTATGACTTTGCACAATGTATCTTGCCTATAATGCCTGCCTTTTCATTTTTGTGTAATATCGAATTGTATTAATTTAGAAAATTCTACATGCCTCTACTTTGCTAAGAAGGATGAAGGAAAGAAAGGGTTTGGTTACACATATGCTAACAATTTTTTTTTTTTGACAGGAAGTACTGTTGAGCCTAAGAGGCGGCAGAACAGTGGAAGCCTTCCTGAGTGCAGGGCCTGCCACTTGTTCAGGAGCCATGACTGGGGATGCTTTTGACCCCACAGCCATCTGAGATAAGCCACTTCTCAACTACCATGTCTTCAGATTCATCCACATGAAACTTGATAGAGCCCCATTTCTTTGAGATGTGGCCAGGTAACTTAAACTTGGTCCTGTGTAGGAACTCAATCACATGCTCCTTGTTCTGCACCTTGGTATGGATGGACATGATGACTTGGCCGATGTAAATTGTGGCCATGGTACCCTGGGGCTTTCCAGAGATACCCTTCACACCTGTTTGGAGCCTACACTGGGAACAGTGTAAGGTCAAAGGTCGGAGACATAAACATACATTGGAAACGGCTGTCTCCTATGTTCTTTAGAGCAACCCATATAAGAAACAAGCTATGTATATGACAAAGGAGGCTGTTGTTTGTAGCCATTACACCGAGCCCCTGTGAGGAAAGGAGTGCAGCTGGCTTAATTGACTGCAGAAGATGAATAATTTTAAAAGTCTGCTGAGTCCCAGAATTCGGGGTGACAGTGGTAATCAGAGTGACAGAACTCTAGAGAAAGGCAGTGTTCATAGAAAGGAGTCAGAGGTTGCTGGTGGGGTCTGCTCCCACCAGCTGGAGGTTCTTTTCTTGATTCAGAACTCACAGAGTTTTATGTGGTGTTTTAATAAGAAAGATGTTTCCATCCTTGAACCATCGCTTCTCTAGCTTGGAGGTCCTTCCTGTGCTATAAAGATCACAGATAATTTGCTGGCTTTGTACAAGGGCAGTACTGTTGAAAGGGACCTGCAAGCTTCTTTGTCCTAGGGACTAAAAGTCCCTATTTCTGCCCCAGCAGTTCCAAATCTATAAACAGATATTTTCACATGATATCACTCCTCACCAGTTGCCAGTTGGAGGATGGAGATGCAGGATATATTATAATAGTCGTTTCTGAGTTTAGGGAGAACTTGGAATCAGCCAAATTTGCCTTAGGCTCAAACTGTATGCCCTGAGAGATAACTCCCACAGTCTTAAGACTGAGAACATCATTTGAACTCCCATAGGCCTGATGCCTGGAAGGAGAGCAACCTGGTTTTTGCCCCTTCTTCTGCCTTTGCTGGTCTCCATGCCTAAGCATCATGTTCCATCCAGCTCCTGCAGATGAGTTAGCTGGCCTGAGTGCCTGCAAAAGACCAGGCATTCTCTAAGGCATATTTTACATGTTGCAAGGCATATTTAGCATTCTCTAAGGCATACTCTAAGGCATATTTACATATTTACATTTATCTAATGCTGGCCATTCTGTTTTTCCAGTCTGGTCTTCCTTCACAATCTTGGGTTTATCCCTTCTCAGCTCAGCACTAAGGGAGTGTTTCTTCAAAGCTCTAACATGTACTGTAGGTGCTGCTCCCAATGGTTGCCATCTTTCTGATTCCTTATAATTCCTCAGTAATGATTTGTGCTATTTTTACTTTTTTTCCCCTGAGTCTCAACCTTGAAGAGTTTACTGTGCCCACTTGAAATTAAGTATGGACTGCTTTTAATGGGACTAATTGTTATAAGTTCTCATAGGAAGAATCAATTTCAAGAATGAGAAAAAAAAAATCCATCCCCAGGGTTCCTACATCCTACCCTCGGCCTCATGATTTAATCACTTCATTTTAGAATAACGCACTCAGCTGTTTCCACATCAGCCACTGACTTTCCCCAAGAAACAAATAATAAGGAAGATGTGGCCTTAACTAAGATGGCCTTGCCATAGGTTAAAGGATCATGGACAGCTGATTTCTAGTGCCTTTAGATCATTGGAACAAAGCCAATTTCTTCCTCAGACCAGTTTGCTTTGATTTGCAATTTATTATTAACAAAATGAACTGGCTATTTTGGGACTTGGGTCTGAACTATTACCTAAATCCTGACTAATCATAGTTTGTGAGGTGCTGCAACAAATGCCTGCCTCTGTCTCTTTCGTTCTTTTTCTTGCTCTTCCTCTCTCTTCTTCTTTTTTTTTTTTAAGAATATCTTTTTCTGGAACAATGAAGCCGATAAGAAATACAGGAAACCATAGAGAGTTAAATAGCATTTATGGGATTGTGAGGATCATCTACTGACAGTAAGAGCAGTAACACAGAAACAGACTTCAACTGGCAAGAAACAGCAGGTCACTGCCTGCAGGGGTTGACCAGCTCAGAAACTTGACTGTTTCATGTGTTTGGGTAATGTAATCAAACACAGATGCTGAACCAACTTATGCTCTAATTACATTATATTTGATATCTTCTACTTAATTGTAATTAAAGTTCAATTTCCTAGATCAATTAAATATATTAAAATATTTTATGGGCATTTATCAGCCTAAACTGATTTTTAAAAACCACACAGTGGCGTCAGGAGGGTTCTGTGTTTGAGAAGGCCACAATGCTTTTCAGTGAGATACTACATTTGTCCATAGGCTTAGGGAGAATAATTTACATTTCAATTTTACAAAATTAACATTATGGTCGGCTTTCAACTAGGTATGCAAAGGTCTTCAATTTTAAGTGGAAGAACGTCTGTGGGTGTGTGAGTATTGAATGAATTTCTTATATTTAATTTCTGCTATAACTTAATAGCCAATAGACAATAAGAAATGTTGCTGTCAAAGAGGCTTTTATGGGAATGAACTGGAGAAAGAAGCATAATTCTATACAATGGATGGAAGAACACCATACATCTCAGATTTCTGAAGATGTAAAGAGATTTCAAATAGACTGTCCCTTTGTCCTTATAAGCATATTAGTTGTTAGGCCACATACTGTGATTTTTGATTTAGGATACATATTCACTATACTTAAATGTCCTAAAAGTGTAATAAGAACAAAAGTCTTAGTCAAAATGTATATATGCTTATTATTGTAGAATTTGAGTAAGTAGTAACATAACATCCTCAGAAAAGGAAATGGTATGTTTTTAATTCTGTGTCCCATGTATGAGAGCACAATTTGCAATCTAAAATTGATTAATTTTCATATATCACTTGATTAAAAAACAGAATAGTGGTGGAAACTTCTGGAGTATTCCCAGAAGCATTAAAAGATAAACAATAGATGGACAAGTTAAATCTGCAATAAAATTCCATTAATCATATGTAGCTGAGGCTTTAGAAGTGAGTCATCAAATAATCTCTGGAAACTTTGAGGATATTTACTAAAATTTTAAAGCTGACTATATTCCAACTGAAAATGTTATCCCCCTAAGTTAAAAGAGAACTTTTATCCGACACACAGAACATATCTAGGTTATTTAATCTATATTACTTGCTAGGTGATTTTTAAATAACCATAGTTACTAGACCTAAAGGATTTATAGTAGGTGTCTGTTGCAGTGGTGATGGCACTAGATTGATTCAACAGTCATTTATTTGTATTAATGAATAGGAAATGAGAAAGAAGATTTGTGAAAGAACAAATAATCTAGGGGAGTTAATGAGCACATGTGTGTACACATACTCTAACTTCCCAAGGAGGCTATGTTGTACAGTGCTCTCCCCCACCCACCTTCAAATCTGCAGCCCACAGGTAGAGAGAGGGGGCCATGCCCTATATTAGGAGTTGAGGGGAGTCAAAGGCCAGGGTTACTCATGTTTTAGTGCAGTATAAAGTGCAGTCTGTAAAGCCTCTGGGTAATTTGATCAATGCAGGCATTCAAAATCTATAATGCGAGTTCCAGAGTAAATGTTTGAATCAACTTGATCTTTAATTAAATTTAGAAGAAAACTAAAATTTCCATTTTAGTTGAGTAAAAACAAGAAGTTTAGCCAGATATCTGGCTGTTAAATATGATGTATATAAAACATCTAAATAATTAGTTTGTTTTTCAATTTTTGAATTCAAATGTCTGCTATCTTTAGACTCAAAGTGGATTAAGAATTAGTCATGATAATTCAATTTCTTTGATTTATGAAGAATGTGTGACTCAAAATAATGACCGATCCAATCTGTAAAGGGTAATTACTTTTATGTCGGAAATAGTCTTATGTAATTCCTGCACTTGGTCTAGAGTTATATGTGTGTGTGTGTGTGTACACACACACATATATATAGAAATACAACACAATGTACTACAAAAACATAATTCAAATATTATGATAGTATATTTATTCAAATGATTTCCATGATTCCACAAATTTAGATGGCAATTACAGAGCTTCTAAATTTAGTATATAAAAATGATGCTAGAAAAATGGGTACCTACCATTTTTAAACATCTCTTTGAAATGGTAAACTTTCATATAAAAATCATAATAGTATGCATAATAACTAAAGTGAAATATACTATTCTTAACGTTATCATTTACTTTTAAGATAGTGAATTAAAAATACACTATTCTGCACTACTCTGAGCATGGACTAGACTTAATCTCCAAGTATTTCTAGCTCTCTAGAGTATACAAGGTGCCTGTCTCATGTCTGAGCACTTTGACCTCGACAAGCCCTGTAACCCACAGAACACAGATAATGTTCCAAGACAAGTCCAGACTTGTAGAAGACATAGACAAGTCATAAGTGTTTGCAAGAAACATTTCTTTTTTAAAACACAGCAACACAATCCATATCTAGTCAGTGTGAGGCTGACGAACTACTGCTCACAAAGATCTCACAATAAGTAAACAGAGTGGAATCTGGTTGCTAAGTTAATTCCAGTGAATTACAAAATAAAAAAAAAGTCTTTGGAATTTCAATGGAAATCGGGGAGAAATTGTTGGGCAAAGAATCTTGAGTGCCATATATTTTTTCCCTTTCTATTATTTTAACAAGAGTTTATGTTAAGAATATCACTTTTATGCTAATCAATTATTCACTTCCATAAGTAATTATGAATTTCAAAACCTAGAGGGCAGTTCTATTACCCTTTAGGGATATCTTACTTATCTAAACTATCAATATTCAGCCTTCTTAATCATGTGTCAATCCAAATTCTCTTTTATTTCCCAGCTCCCCTGCAGGAGTTGTAGTTTATTGGAAACTGTTATCTTCCAGTTGGACACTTTCATGGTTCAAATATCAATAACCTTTATAGCTTTTGTTCTCCTCTATACCTTCTTGGCTAATGCCTAATTTACTAGCATCTTTAAACCTTTTCTTTTGTTAGGAAAGAAGACTTGAATTTCTTTTATTCCATATTACCAGAATAAATTCTGGCATTTTAATGTAATTTCCTACAGAAAGTCTACAGCTAGTTTCCATATTTACACCTAACAATCCCAGGGTTTTTAAGGTAGTCATATTTTTCTTCCTAGAGTCTGGTTTGAACAGTTCTTTTTAAAGTGTTTTAAAAATGTCCATTATCCGAGTAGCTTCAAGAGAAACTTTTGTTTAGTTATTATGTTTTGTTCAGTTTTTCAGACTTTCTAAGACTATGTGTTTTTTGGTTGCTTATCACATTCCATAGTAATTTCTCCCAAACATCAAGATAACATTAGTTGTACTATTTAATTTGTAATTTGTTTGGCAACAGATAATTTTGAGGTCAGGAAAGGAAGTTAATAGGAAAAGATAAAAACAAGTGATGGTAGAAATAATAAGAAGGTTCTTTCAAACATATATGCATTATTGAATCAATGTATGATTTATGTATATATATGAGTAAATAGGCCTTCTACAGCTGCCATAAGTTTAAATCTCATATAAAAAAATCAATAATCAGTAGCTAACAAATGTATCAATATATGTTGTACAGGTAAGAAGTAGCTGAAAATATATCAAGATGAGCTGGATATAACATACCCATAGAATACAGCCTTATTTTTTACAAGGTACCCAAACATTTTTAGCTAAATTCCTTCTAGAAAAGAGAAATAATTTATTATATTCTTCCCTTGTACTCTTCACAAAACCTTACAGTTTCCACAAGTAAAATCAATACTTTCTTCAGGGCAGTTAAACATATTCCAGCACAAATTTACAAAAAAATTGTAATACAAATATTAAAGTTTACTTAGTCATATTTGATGGTTTTTGAAAATATAGTGTATTTATAGTTTACATTTTGCCAGATGAATGTAACTTTTGAATGTCTCTTTTGTCTGGAGTAAGGAAAACAGTCTGGTCCATGGGCTTGCAACACTGATTGAAACGGCAAAATTTCACAGAGATGTCACAACAGGAAGAAGTTCTGGCATAATCAGCACTGATAATAGCATAAGAAAATACTAGCTAGTCTTTCTGATGAAGAATTCTGCTAAAGGACAATCCAAATAAAGTTTGATTGTAAGAGCGATGATGTAGGTCTGACTGATCATATTGATTGCTTGCATATTGAATTTCCTAAACTCACTAATCTGTAACTGTGAATGGAGTTATTTTTATGTGGTCATACACTTCAAATAAACACACTGAAAATAAAATCTTAGGACATTACACTTATAAGATGCTCAACAGTAGAGTAGTGATGCTTTATACTATGTCCACAGGTGAGAATGTAGCCCACATAAAAAATCCTCTGTGTAGCTACAGGATCTCTTTAAACTTAGCTGTTTGATGCTGATCATTTAAATGCACTCACACTGATGTAAGATTAAACAGTGTGGTTAGAAGGGTTTTTGGCCCATGATGAGGGCAACTGAGTCTAACCTTAACTTTCCCATAACTAGCTGTGTAAATATAGGGAAGATCATCTAGCCTTTCTTCATCTCTAAACTTAGAACTTCATGCTAATCAGAACAGTTTTGAAGATAAAATAAGATAATATAGAAGAAAAATGGTTGAAAAGTTTAAAACTCTAAAAGCTAATCTGTTGATTACAAAGAATATACAAGTAATATGTTGAATGGTTATTCCCAAACTAAGCTGTATGTCATGGATGTTGCCAGTCTTCCACAGGCCCTGAATAATGCATAAACATTTTTTATTTTCCTGAAGGAACATAGGAAACATCATTTCACAAGCACCATTTCCCTGTGAAAACAGGTAATGTATTTTCCCAAGTGAGTTTTAATTTTTGCATGAGGCACTTTGATCAGTTGCTGTTCTACAAACACTAACTGGACAGCAGAGAGATGTCCAGTTCACTCTGCAAAGAAGGCATATGTGTGTGCATGATTGGAAAAGCATGCAATACCCCAGTGGTCTCTGGAATTACTAGGATTTGGGCCACAAAGGCAGCAAATGGTTGGGGGACAGAGGCAGGTCGGGGAGTACTCAAATTCCTCACACTACCACTGCTCTGCCTGCATCGCAGGGTGCTTCTAGAAGTACGTGCCACTTTTTGTGGAAAGGTTCCAAGAGCAGAAGTGGTAGACGGTGGAAAATCAAGAGAGAAAGTGGAGAGGGCTGGTGTGGAAAGACCAAGAGCAGGACAGGAATATGGGGGGAGACTGGCTAGAATGCTGTGAGAGAGGGAAGTAGCAGGCTTAATGGCAGGTTTTGTGTGTGTGGGGGGGGGGGGGGGGGGGGGGGGTGCTTTTTTCTCCTGTCTCTCCTTTTGGGTTTGAACTTGAAGGAGTAATTTTGTATTTGGAGGCTTCCTATCTTCTGAAACCATTTTTGAGAAGGTAGGAAGCAGGGCAAGAAGGGGAAAGTACCACTGCTAAGTGAACTCGGGGCAGTCTTCAAACACCCCACTGTGTTTCAGTGTGTCGCATTTCTTGCAAATTCTCTATAAGGTGCTAGCTTGCTAGCTCTTCGCTGCCACGGAGGTCATTTGTGGCTGCTGGGGAAGAAGTGCCCATCTGCTTCTTCAGGTCATTGTGCATTCTGGCCCTCAGCAGTTGTTTCATGATAAAATCACTTGGTCTCCAAAGTTATGCCCAACCTGAATGTCCAGAACTTGGAAAGAAAGAAGAATCAGAGTGCAGTTCCAGCTCAAGTTTAAGTCTAGGAGGAATATGAGAAGACTGGGAACAAGCCAACTCACAGAATGTAAGAAACTGACGTGCATGGGTCTGAACCAAGGCTCTGTGATTTCTCTAAGATACTTAACTTTCTTGTGCCCTATCTTTCCTATGGAGATATAATGTGTACAGTTCTGGTTTTTAGAGAAAGTTTAGAAAAAATAATGTATATAAAATATTTAGCAGAGTTTCTGGGATATAATAACAAACTCAATAACTATGATTAAGGCCAAAGCTGAACATCTTATTTTGCTAAGTCCAGATTGATTGTTACTGTAACTTTAAAAATAAGATGAACTAATTACAAGTGTTTCTTGCTCAAAATTGTATGTAAAGCTTTCCTTTAAAACCTTCAGAATAAGGACTTTTTATCTGCTCGCTTAGAAAGCAGTTTAAATTTAGGCTCTCCGTATTTCAGTTTTGTGGTGGTCTTAACTTTATCAACTAAGAGCTTCATATTGCCATAGGTTTTTGTTTTTTTTCTTTTAAGTAGGAAAAAGTAAATAATTTACCAAACAGGTTCAGAAGCTAAAGCCTGGGGGAAAGATTTAGCAACTTTGCATCTAAATTTAATCTAAGAGTAACTGTGTTGAGAAATATCTTAGTTGTGAATGTATTTGGAAAGTATAGACGTTCTCATTTGATAATTATTTTGGCTATCTAGAAAAAAATTAATTAATGGTTTCAATTGCAGAATCTGCAATTTTATGTAAGGATGGATATTTTTTCCTAGAATATAAATATTATTTCAGTTTGAAGATAGGAAGAAGTGGGACAATGAACAACATATGCTTTCATTCAACAATATGTAATGATTGGCCACTATGTATCAAGCACATATTAATCCAGTCAAAGATTAAATTGCCCACAAAAGCATTGCCAAAAGTAAGATATCCCAGATGTCCCAGTGCAGGAGGCAGTAGGGTCTGGATTATGGTTGGGAAAGGGGAAATGTTTTGTTAAAGGTTTAAGGAAGTGTCAGCCACAAAGCATTGGATGCTTGGGGGAGAGACAGTCTTGGCACACTGCTGCTGGGATTATCTTCTCCCCAGCATACAGCACATAAGCAGGCCCTACAAGTCCAGCTTCATGCTGTACTTCCACCTCTCAGTTGTGCCCTCCATTTCTGGGAATGACCATGGGATCAGCCTTTGCTTGGGGGAGGGTTCCCACTTAGAGAACTGTAGTATGGTAGCTGTTGTCAGTGCAGCGCAAAGTGTGGCTGGGTCCTTGTGTCAGGATCACCCTGATAGCTTGCCAAAATGCAGATTCCTTTAGTGCTATAGAAGGAAATCCTGGGTATGCATAGGCAGATGTCCATCAGCTCTAAGAGTCTTCTTTATTTTTAGTTTTTGGAGCAAGGGTAAAAATAAAGTAAAAAATAATTGTAGTAGAGCTACACACACACACACACAGCCTTGATTTTTCAAGTGCACTGTGTCTAACATTGGCTTTGTTTTAAAAAGGGGCAGAATTCATACCGGCCTTTGAAGGAAACATTTTTAACAGGTTTTTTTTTTTTTTTTTTTTTTTTTTTTCTTTTCTCTTCTCTTCTCTTCTTTTCTCTTCTCTTTTCTCTCTCTTTTTTCATGTCTTTTCTTTCTCCCTTCCCTTCCCCTCCCTTCCTCCATTTTCTTTTCTTCTTTTCCCCCTCCCCTCCCCTTCATTCTTTCTTCCTTAAATCCTTGCTATTTGTGCTTGTCTTGTCTTCCAATAGAAGGTACTGGTAAGCTACAGACCACTCGCTACCCCGTAATGACCACTAAACAGCATTCACAGCCAAATGGGTTGGGTTAAAGGCCTGACCCCACCACTTATTAGTTGTGGAACTTGGGAATGTTTCTTAATTTCTTGGATTCCTCTGTTTCTAGATCCCTAGGAGATGGAAATACCTTCTTCTTGAAGACTAAATTAGGTATTATGTTAAGGTGCTAAACAGGTTATAGCCCAGACGTGTTCAATAAGTTCCTGGTACTCAAACCTTATCTCAAGGCACTACCAATCTCATTTATTAATCACGAGGAGTGCACGTATCTTTTCTCAAACATTCCCCAACTCTATACGCCTCCCTTTGTAGATAACGCTCTTCTCCTCTTTCCCCGACTACTGAAGGAACATCCATTCTTTCAAGATCCAGTCCAAATGACACCTTCTCGGGTGTCTCTCCGTTTCCTATGTCGTTAGCCCGCCACGCGATTTCGTCAGAATATACTTCTCTCATAATACATATGCAACTGAACCATAATTATGCACCTGGGTGCTATGCCCTCTGGATTATGTGAAATGTAGTCATTCTTAAATCTTCAGCACTTAGCCTGTTGACTGGCACTAACAGGTCACTAAATGCTCTCTCTATACACATGCTCACACAAGAATATGCATATACATATATATGTATAAAACGCCTGGTTAAGATAGATTCATGCGCCGATGGCTGGTCCGAGGAACACATGGGTGTGCTCTGAAGGCAGCGATGGCCCTATGCGGACAGGGTAGTTGTCCTAGAGTCCCCAGGCGCACCTCAGTGCTTAGGCGCAGCGCTGAGGGGACGGCCTCTGCCACGGAGCCAGTCGGGTTTCTCCATTTTGGGACGCAGCTCGGCAGGGTACCGGCAGGGGGCGGCGTTGTCACGCAGCTGGATGCTCCACGGTGACACCCCCGCACCCTACCCCTCACCCCCAAGGGGCGCAGCTTGGGCGACTAGGCCGGGGCTGCCCCCGTTAGGAGGTGCGGGCTGTTTGTCCTCCCAGTCTGGGCGGGCAGGGCTGAGCAGGGTTTG
The DNA here is from genome assembly GCF_003255815.1 of Theropithecus gelada. Taxonomy (NCBI): domain Eukaryota; kingdom Metazoa; phylum Chordata; class Mammalia; order Primates; family Cercopithecidae; genus Theropithecus; species Theropithecus gelada. Next base: position 80,678,519 of record NC_037671.1, on the reverse strand, counting down.
GGGAGTATTCTGTGACCCGGTCATTCTCCCCTCTGCCCCACCTCAGTCCCCAGCAGCGTCTAGGCGCTGGGAAAGCTGCTCTGGCATAGTTGATGGAGGCAGAGAGCTGCCGAAGAGAGGGCCACAGTTTCTAGCAAAGACAGTGGTGGGCGGCGCGAGTGAGCGTGGGGAGAATTAGCTCTGCCGAATTCACCGAAACTGGATGGGAGAATTCATTTTATTCTTGAAACTCCTATTTTACATCTCGTGGGAAACCAAATCGTATTCCACTACACTATGATGCACTTAAAATGGCCAAACCTTAGTGGGACGCGAGGAACGCGCTTGGCCGCCAATTTTCTGTGCGAGAACTGAGAACTCGCAGCAAAGGCACCCGACACCTAGCGGCCCTTCCCCTGGACTCGGAGGCAGCACTCACTCCCGGGGCGCGCTGTCCGCGGGGCACTGGGCCCGCCCAGTCCTCGGCGATTGGTTGCTCGCCCGCGTCTGCTCCGTGACGCACCTTGGCCCTCGCGACACACCGGCCCCTTGGAGCCACTCGTGCGCAAGAGCCGCACACGCCCGAGGCCCGTGGTGTCGCCCCCGCGCCTTCTCCGGCTGGCCCGGAGCTCCCCGGCGTGCTTCCCGAGGTTTCGAGAATCGAAACCCAGTTATCAACAAGCCCTTCCCACTCACGCGCCGTGACTGATTTGCGTGCACGAGTGAACTCATGAGTCCACGCTTGGACCAGGTTTATCAATGGAGTAAATGGTCTAGACACCGAGGTTTAAAAGAGCAGTAGTGAGGAACCTCCGGAGGCCAACAGTGGGAATCTCATGAAGGGCTGTATCCGCGAGAATTTTGGGAAGTTTCTGCAGTTGCAGGATTTTAGTCGCGATCTGGTTTTGATGATCAGTTATGATTCCTGGGGCATTTTAAGTGTCTCCTCCTGGGGAAAATGAAAAGAGATTTGTGGGAGGGGGCGTGCATAAATGTATGTATAAATATACGAATCTACCGGCGCGCACAGTATCAGCACATACAGCCCAGCGCCTCGCGCTCACCGGCCGTCGTCCAGCACCAGCTGCTGGGCTAGTCCGCTGCGTGCCCTGCGGGAGGGGGCGGGCAGGGGGCGGTGCCCTATGCAGATGAGGAGGGTGTGGCGAGCGTGCCGCTGCGGGCCCCGGAAGCGCAGAGAAGCCCAGTATAAAAAAAGTACTGAAGACATTTTCCCCGCACAACTGCTAAAGCTCCAGAGACACGAGCGTGTGTGGCAGCAAGAGCCGCCACCTTCAGGACCACCGCAGCTGGGGTGGCAGTGGCGCGGGAGGGGGCGCGGGGAGGGAGTGGTGAGCGCAGGCGGCAGGGGTCTGGGAAAGACGAAGTCGCTAGTCGCTGTCGGAGCGCACTCGCAGCTCCTGGAAGTGTTGCCGCCTCGCGGTTTCTCTCTCGCTCGCTTCGCTCCTAGAAGGGGCGGCCGCCTCCAGGTGACACAGACGGGACTCTCGCTTGCGCTTTCCAGATGCATCAGAGATACTTTTGGTGCGGGGCTGCTCTGCGGGGGGCGGTGCGCGGCTGGGGACTGTAAGGGCCGGGGGAGGTAGAGTCTCCGAGGAGGCCCGGGGCCAGGGAACTATCGGGGGAGGGGGCGCTCTTTTCCTGGTTGGCCTCTGCCCTCCGCCGCCGCGCGTCCTCACCGCGCTCCTTTCCCTTTCCTTTTAGGACTGACCAGGGCCAAGTGGCGCTCGGCGGGCACTACATGGCGGAGGGCGAAGGCTACTTTGCCATGGCCGAGGACGAGCTGGCCTGCGGCCCCTACATCCCCCTAGGCGGCGACTTCGGCGGCGGCGACTTCGGCGGCGGCGACTTCGGCGGCAGCGACTTCGGCGGCGGCGGCAGCTTCGGTGGGCACTGCTTGGACTATTGTGAAAGCCCCACGGCGCACTGCAATGTGCTGAACTGGGAGCAAGTGCAGCGGCTGGACGGCATCCTGAGCGAGACCATTCCGATCCACGGGCGCGGCAACTTCCCCACGCTCGAACTGCAACCGAGCCTGATCGTGAAGGTGGTGCGGCGGCGCCTGGCCGAGAAGCGCATCGGCGTCCGCGACGTGCGCCTCAACGGCTCGGCCGCCAGCCACGTCCTGCACCAGGACAGCGGCCTGGGCTACAAGGACCTGGACCTCATCTTCTGCGCCGACCTGCGCGGGGAAGGGGAGTTTCAGACTGTGAAGGACGTCGTGCTGGACTGCCTGTTGGACTTCTTACCCGAGGGGGTGAACAAAGAGAAGATCACACCACTCACGCTCAAGGTAACACCACCCGAGATGCACTTGGGCCCTGACCCAGACTGGACCGGGTGTTATGGGGAGCGGGCAGAGGGGCGTCGGTTACATGCCATGAATCTGTGGCCATCACGAGTTTGGGCGCGCGTATTTCTTTGATTTTTGATTTTTAAAATGAGTAAACTGACGTGCGTGGACGGTGTTGTGTGTTTCCGTTTACTTGATGCTTTGGCGCTGCAACTCTTCTCCCAGGTCTCCCCTGCCCTCCCTTCTCTTCTTTCTCCTTATATTTTAACTCTTGGCTTTCCCTGTTGGAGTCTTGTCCAGAGTAGATTCTGATACTTGGCAGAATGAAATAATGTAAATAATTTTTTGAGACATTGTATGATCTAGTCTTTGGGAAAATGACAGCCTGAAGCAGAAGTGAGTCAATGAGTTTTTTCTTGTACTGGAAAAGGTGAATAGATTTCACAGCGGCATTCAGTTGACTCCGTGTTAAAGGTCTATCTGGTGGTTCTCCGTGCTGGTTCATATGTTAAGGGTATAGTGGCACCCCCTCCCCACCCTCCACTTTAGTTCAAGACGGGTTTTTTATGATTAGTTAAAATTGTCTGAGGAGGCAGGGTCCCAGAATGTCATAATTTAGTTTATATATTTGATTGTAACTGCAGAGTGCCCCTGGAGGGACACAAGATACTGATAACATTGATTGCCGCAGGCGGAGAGGAGAGGAATTGGGTGGCTTGAAACAAGGGTGAAGCTGACTAACCTACCGCTGAATGCCCTTCCGAGTCTTTTGAATGTTGTTTGGATCTGTGTGAATATTGTGCCTATTAGACCATTTTCAAAAAGTAACACTTAAAAAGTCAGACATGACAACAGAACCTCTTACTACTGTGTTACGTCTGCCAAAAGCCTCAAACTATTACCTCTAGTCCCTTTCCCAGACAGTAAAACTACTCGTTAAAAGTATTTTTTTTTTTTTCTATTTTCAGAAGAACGTTTAAGCCTGTAGGTAGTGTTTGGCTGAAACTTGACAAAACAAAAGGGAAAGAGCAAAATAATTCTCAGCTGTGAAGAGGATGTATTTATTTATTTATTATTTATTTATTTATTTATTTATTTATTATTTTCTAGGTTTGCTCATTTTGTTTTATCTTTTAAATTGTAGGAAGCTTATGTGCAGAAAATGGTTAAAGTGTGCAATGACTCTGACCGATGGAGTCTTATATCCCTGTCAAACAACAGTGGCAAAAATGTGGAACTGAAATTTGTGGATTCCCTCCGGAGGCAGTTTGAATTCAGTGTAGATTCTTTTCAAATCAAATTAGACTCTCTTCTGCTCTTTTACGAATGTTCAGAGAACCCAATGACTGAGACATTTCACCCCACAATAATTGGGGAGAGCGTCTATGGCGATTTCCAGGAAGCCTTTGATCACCTTTGTAACAAGATAATTGCCACCAGGAACCCAGAGGAAATCCGAGGGGGAGGCCTACTTAAGTACTGCAACCTCTTGGTGAGGGGCTTTAGGCCCGCCTCTGATGAGATCAAGACCCTTCAGAGGTATATGTGTTCCAGGTTTTTCATCGACTTCTCAGACATTGGAGAGCAGCAGAGAAAACTGGAGTCCTATTTGCAGAACCACTTTGTGGGATTGGAAGACCGCAAGTATGAATATCTCATGACCCTTCATGGAGTGGTGAATGAGAGCACGGTGTGCCTGATGGGACATGAAAGAAGACAGACTTTAAACCTTATCACCATGCTGGCTATCCGGGTGTTAGCTGACCAAAATGTCATTCCTAATGTGGCTAATGTCACTTGCTATTACCAGCCAGCCCCCTATGTAGCAGATGCCAACTTTAGCAATTACTACATTGCACAGGTTCAGCCAGTATTCACGTGCCAGCAACAGACCTACTCCACTTGGCTACCCTGCAATTAAGAATCATTTAAAAATGTCCTATGGGGAAGCCATTTCAGACAAGACAGTAGAGGAAAAAAAAAAAAAAAAAAAGAAAGAAAAAAAAAAAGAGTGATCTAGCCCTTATTAGGGATGTGTTTTGTGCAATGATGATATGCTCCTGGTTTTAAGTCTGGCAAAGCTTATGTATCTTTTAATAGATGTGGGAGCATGATCTTGAAAGGATCCTTTTCCCTAGTCCTCCCCTTATTCTCCTACCCAATTGGATTCTATCTTGCAAAAAAAGAGAGACCTGTCAGTAAAACCAACCAGGTTCTCCTCATATAACAAGAGAAGAAAAATGTTTGATGACAATATGGGTTTGCTGTATCTGCTCCCATAGCTTTGCCATAGGAAAAAAAAAAAAAGTGGAAAGTTTCTTTTAAGATGGAATTCATAAAAGGGAAAATACAGAGGAAAAAAGGTCTCACTCCAACTTGTGAATCAGTTCAGGAGTTCAGATATTAATAGTAACAATACAGGAAAAAGGGGAACTCCAATGTTGGGATTACTGTCTGAGGCGTGTAGCAAGTGCTTTCTGTGGAATGATCTTGTTTTGCTAACAAACGGCTTGCTCCGAATGAACAGTAGTAGATTGGTGCAGTTCTCATAACAATCAGCAGAACTTATGATGACACAGTCCATTAATTCCAGCTGCGTGCATAGTTCGCATTTTTAAAATGTAAAAATGCAAGCAAAAACAGCTGTAGCAAAGAAAGTGCTCAAGGACCAAAGATTTAACAGATAAAAATACCCAATTAGAAGAGATATAGTAGAATATATGAAGAGATATTATATTTGTTACACACCAGTATACATCAAAGTGCCTGTTGCCTTCCGAAAATTTGAAGTGGCAAAATTATTTTATGGTTTAATGATTATTTTATTTTATCAGGGACTGCCTCAAGAAGAAAATAACATATAAGCTTGTGAATGGTGGAGAAAATGCCCTATTTTTTCTTGCAAATACTTGTATAAAGTTAACATTTGTTGATCTGATACTATCATAGGTACATGTATATGTGTGTATAAATTGTATGTGTGTGTGTATATATACATTTTATATGTATATATACACAGTAGATTGACTATGATCTAGAATGTCTCAAATAGGAAATGTTTAAATACTGTGTGTTTTTATGTTTTCAACAGGATAACATGAGACGTGGGCATATTGCAATGATGAATTACATCCACATCTAAAAAAATTAAATGAAAGAGGGAACCAAGTAATATATTTCATAGGAAGAGCAGAAATTATAGAGTTTTAGTGGGATGTTTTTTCTTTTTTTTTTTTTTCTTTGGTGAGCCATAGAATTCCACAAATGGGAGAATATTGGGCAGAGCACTCTTTTTTATATTGAACTGCCATTTTGACAGTTTGAACCCATTTATTTTAAAAATATAATTGCATTCCTCCATGATGTTTAATCTAGTGGATCATGGATCAGTAATAGGCTACTTAAATCCCTGACTGCTAAAAAGAATTTCTGGTGATCTGAACACTACTTGCTAATGTTTAAATGAATTTTAATGAATGCATTCTGCATTTCTGGACCACTAGAATTTAGTAATGTGAAATGACCCTTTTTAAAGAATATTTGCACAATTGCTTAAAATTTATATATGAGATATATATTATATATAACATTTTATAAATCATGTCAGTATGAAACATCTTTGATCTGGTTGTCACACTGCATTTAAATATTTAGTACTGTACTTTAAATCACTTTCCATTAAATCAAATCCAACTTTATTTTCTTTCTTACAAAAATACCAGTTATACTTTTGTGAAATGAACTGGCATTACTATTTCAGTTCAATGACAGTTAATCCTAAAACCACCCTTTCTGCTAGCCAGTAGATCCTCTAGACACTGGTCTCTGAAAATGCATTTGTTAAAAACAAAACAAAACTAACACATAAGAACCTTCCCTTTGTGTAGTGAAACAACCACATAATCTCCACAACCTTAGTGGATGACTGCTTGCTGTGATAATTCCTCGAAGACCCAATCAGAAGATTTTCATCATCAGTTAAAGAGAGACCACGGGAGAAAAAAGTATCCTCCTGTTGGCAGTATAATTTGTTTGTTTGTTTATCTAGGGATCCTCAGATGCTTAGTGCTAGGTTAATCCAGGTTAATCCATCTGGACTGCCTTTTGTGCATCTTTTTTGAAGCCTTAATGGGAACCTGATGGGTTTGCTGTAGCAGCTTCCCTGTGAATTCTGTCAGAGCTGCAACAGCCCCTGCACTGCCACTCAGTTTTCTAAGGAACTCCTCCTACTACCATCTTGGCTCAATCTCCCTCACTCGAACCCTGGGTTTGAAAAATTAATTGCAACTTCCCAGGAAATACTGTTCAGTTTGCAGATTAAGCCTGGCACTCACCTATCAGAAACCAGAGCTCCGCCTGCTTAGTTGTTTCAGAGTTTTCTAAAAGCAAGCTAGGGGAGCACTTGTGAACACAGGAGCAGCTGGTAATCTGCTTTCTCACCCTAACTCTTGACAAATGAGTTGTTTACTATTTTAGAGAGTCTGGAGGTCTCTGGCTCTGCCATAACAATAACCTGCTGTTAATTTATAACACAGATTTTTGTATGGAAGAGCCTTATTTGAAATACACTTTGATTTCTTTTCTCAAATATTTATGTTCTTTTCTTGCTTACTTCAGGGTTGGTAGCTTAGTTGAAAGTGCCAGCACCTGGCACCTATTCATATAGAACAGGCTGTACTCAAGACAACTTCCAGCATTTACGTTAAGACTTACATAATTTATTTCTATTTTATGTGTACTATAGTCTTGTGCATATGTAGTTGAACACACAGTGAAATATATGTCTCTCTTTGTGGATGTGTGGCCTAAAAATTTGAATGTCTGGTGAGAGAGAGCCGTGCGTATAGGTCAGAGGAAAGAACAGCGCCCGACTCCCTATTAGCACCTGTGATTTGTTTGCTTTTGTGTTTATCTGGCCTAGTGTGCTGTTTCTTTAAACCAGGAAGAAGTTTTATCTTTTGGAGGCTCTTCTCACCTGTCCAGCCTGGCATGTCAGAGAACACTTAGCCTGTGACAATGCCGTTTTTAAAAAGTTTACTTAATTTGCAGTAAATCCAGCTGCCTCAAGAACTCCTACAGCAAGATGGACATTTCCCTTCCAGTAATGGGATCGAGTATCTGCTCACTTTGGTATTGGATGGACTAATAATATAGCTCCAAAAATGCGAGGATGGAAGAATATCTGTAATCCAAGCCAAGGAAGGAAATGAAAAGTGAACGTACTGTTTTTACCACCCCTTTCTGTTTGCTTATTGTTGGTTGCTTCACTGTGCATAACGTTGTTTTCAATGCAATGCTTGTTAAATAAATATTGTGAACTATTTTGTAAATGAAATGTATTATGTTGAAAGCTGTCAGTTCAAACATAAGCTTTTTTTGTTGTTCAAGATGAAGTGTGTTAGATGAAACCAAAAAGCCAAAAAAAGTAATTTCATATATAGCATCTATTTGAATATAATCTTTCTTTAAAATTTCTTTTAGCATAGCATTTTCAGTGCTAAGAAAGAATCTCTGCTATATTTTGTTAAAATAATGGCTTTCTAACAAAGCAAATGGTAAAGTACAAAGTTGGAAGATGTCAAGTTAACGAGACTTGCTGCAAAGTCTTACAGAACGGAGGAGGCTCTGCCCGCTGGCTGTCTCTCCCTCCAACCTCTCTACAATCATTGCCTGCTCTGAGGCGTTCTGTTGCAGCAAGCTACACCTTGGGTCACTCTTTTGGAATATTTTGACTATAGGCTGCGTCACAGGCAGAAAAGGAGTTGATGGAAAATGGACTAAAAACTGACGTGTTTGAATCAGTGCTAGAGGGAACAGATTGTGAATTTTGTTTACAGCATCCAATATTTGGATTTTTTTGTAAATAAAAAAGTTATTTTTTTCTATTGATTTGTGTTTGCTGTCTACAATGTCTGTATTGACTGAAGACCATGTCCTTTGAATCCCAACCCACATCCTATAGAAAAGGCAAAGCGGTACATAGAGAGAGTAACCTTCAGCTACTTTCTGATTGAAGGACAATCAGAAGCCAGCCCATCTCTGACTGGCTTAGTTAGCTTCAAAAGCATCTAGCTAATAGATGCCAACATTTTTTTTTTTTGTCTGGGTATCAATTTAGCAGTGTTAAGTAACCAGAAGTCAGAACTGTTTTCCAATATCAGTAGAAACTCATGGCTCTAGTAGACCGTAGGACTCTAGTAGCCCTACGTGAGCCTTGGTCTTCCTGAGTCACCTTAGGGCTGTGATTCGTCAGTGGTTATATAGATTCTGTTTGAGGCTCTGTAGCGTTATTCAGAGTTTTTAAGTTGGGGCGAGAGGAATTGGTGTCCAGGAATTAAAAGGGGAAGTATAGAGAAGGAAGAGCAATCAAAAGATGTAGTATGTTATTGTTCTGTGTGTGTGTGCGCGCGTGTGTGTGTTGTGTGCAAGGAAATCACCCTTTAGCATTTATTGTAACCTCACCTATTCAAATTGCTAGGGGGCATGCATTTATGTATTAATTAGAATTTTTCTTTATGTAATTTTGGAGGTGGTCTCAATGCTAGCAGCATGAGAATTTGGTAACTGTAGGCTACTATAGGATATACATGTGGTTGTAAAAACCACTTAAAGTCTTGATCTTGGATAGAATGCATGCTTGACACCGAGTCTATGAAAGAGCGACTCCTGGCATTGAAAACCAGCTTCCTTCATGTATAGAGTACATCATGAAAATACAAGGTGGTTATTTGGTTTGATAATGGTATTCATGTGTCATTTTCTTCTTCCTTTGTTGCAGCCTCTTCATTCTACAGCCAGTTCCTTATATGTCTGTGGTCATCGCAGAATTATTTTTAAACAAAGGTTGAATAAGAACAGTAGATATTAAACTCCTCCTAGGCTTAGATATACCCTGCCATTTCTAGTTGAATTACTAGGCTGCCCCTCCTAGCTGAGCCTGGAGAGAAGTAATCCACCCTTCCTTTCCTTAGGAACCTCATTCTCTAAACTTCTAATTCCTTTAGCAAGAAAAAGAAAGAACAAAATATGCCAAAAAGGAAAAATAAATATCATAGTCTTTAAATATAAAGTAGAATAAAGAGTATTAAAATCAAGTAATTCCAAAATTAAACTGTAATTTTCTTTAAAGAACCAAGTTTGAGATCAACAATATGAATACAGTATCCTTCAATCTAGTAGCAAATACATCATGTAGGACAGAGTGAGGAGAAATGATTTGTTTTTCTTTTGCTATTTTTAAAAATTTTTTTTTATTATACTTTAAGTTCTAGGGCACGTGTGCACAACGTGCAGGTTTGTTACATATGTATACATGTGCCATGTTGGTGTGCTGTACCCATTAACTCGTCATTTACATTAGGTATATCTCCTAATGCTATCCCTCCCCCCTCCCCACAATAGGACCCAGTGTGTGATGTTCCCATTCCTGTGTCCAAGTGATCTCATTGTTCAATTCCCACCTATGAGTGTGAACATGCAGTATTTGGTTTTCTGTTCTTGTGATAGTTTGCTGAGAATGATGGTTTCCAGCTGCATCCATGTCCCTACAAAGGACACGAACTCATCCTTTTTTATGGCTCCATAGTATTCCATGGTGTATATGTGCCACATTTTCTTAATCCAGTCTATCACTGATAGACATTTGGGTTGATTCCAAGTCTTTGCTATTGTGAATAGTGCCACAATAAACATACGTGTGCATGTGTCTTTATAGCAACATGACTTATAATCCTTTGGGTATATCCCTAGTAATGGGATGATTTAAAAATGACAGCGGCTTTTTACCTAGCATGGCTCAGATCTTGGTTTCTAATGCCATTCTCCAATAAAAGGAACTAGAAGTTGAATCTATGTCTGGAGCAGGAAATATATAAGAGAAGCCTGAATCATCTTGTGATGCCTTGAGAAAGCATAAAAAAAAGATAAAAATCATAGTGATGGAGGTGGCAGGGGTATGTCAAAGGGACATAGGAGCTAACTGGAAGAGCTCCAATAGCCAAAGCTGGAACAATTTAAGCAACAAAATAAATAAGCAGTAATGGATTATAACACAACGTGTAAAGCATCCATGCATTCACACTGATAGAAACAAATGATTGAATGAATAAATGCAGTGAAAGAAACAAATTTACTGGGCAGGATTCCAAATAATCAATGTAGATATTGGCCCTTCAATGAGGTGGAGGTTAACTACCCACCTCTTAAGTGTGGGCTGTGCATAGTGACTTATGTCCAAAGATTACAGTCTGGAAAAGGGAAAAAGAAGAGTACTGTACCATTGCAAAAACCAAACAAACACTACCTCAGCCAGCTGATCAAGGTCAACATCAATAGTGACAAGTCATGATGATAGTATGTGCCCTTGTGATGGGATAAGAATGGCACTTCGCCTCTGTGGTTTTTTCCTCAACACTCATAAAACCTGCTAAATCTTGAGAACAGCATCATCCAAAACTAAATTGTGGGGCAGTCTGTAAAATACTGGACCAGTATTCCTTAAATTATTAAAACAAAGGAAGTGTAAAAACTGCCATTGCCAAGAGGAGCCGAAGGAGACATGATGACTAAGTGTAATATTGGATCCTGGTGGGGTCCAGCAACAGAAAAGAGCACTTGGTAAAATCTAAGGAAATCTGAAGCAAGCGTTATTGAAATAATAATGTTTCAATATCAGCTCATTAGTTGTAGCAAATGTACTATCCTAATGTATGATGTCAACAAAAGGAGAAACTAACTGAGTATGGGGTATATAGGAACTTTCTGTATCATCACTTTTTTAAAATAAAAGTATTCTCACATAAAAAGTTTATTTAAAAATGAAGACTGGCCAGGCATGGTGGCTCATGCCTGTAATCCCAGCACTTTGGGAGGCGGAGGCGGGAGGATCACGAGGTCAAGAGATCGTGACCATCCTGGCCAACATGGTGAAACCTTGTCTCTACTGAAAATGCAAAAATTAGCTGGATGTGATGGTGCGTGCCTGTAGTCCCAGCTACTTGGGAGGCTGAGGCAGGAGAATCGCTTGAACCTGGGAGGCGGAGGTTGCAGTGAGCCAAGATTGCACCACTGCTCTCCAGCCTGGCAACAGAGCGAGACTCTGTCTCAAAAAAAAAAAAAAAAAAAAAAAAAAACTTTGAATAACTCTTCTCTGCTATTTCTGAGGGATGACTTCATTTGCAAAAATAATACTGAATTTAATTTCTTAAAGTCTCAGTATTTACAGTGTCAGGAGATCATATGAAGGAGTGAAAATAAAAAGTTGTGGTTTACTCAAAACTTTTAGAGAAGATTTACTTATAGGTTTTAGAAAAAAGGAAGGGAGTTGAAGAGAGCTGAGCTCTGTAGCCAATGCTTTCATGTAGAATAATACCTTAGAGTACTATTACCTTAGAGTTTTAAGGAAGGAGAATACTAACTATAAGTATAAACCATTATGGAGATATTTGTAACATGGAATGCTAAAATGATCAAGGGGCTAAACTTTCACCTCCCAAACGTAACACAAAATCTGAAAAATTGAGAATTCATTGCAAGGGAGCAAATGATGTAATTAAAAAAAAAAATAGCAAGGCAGTATAATATTTAATGGAATGTTGCAATGAAATATTGTTTAATGTAAATAACCACTTCCACAACCTATCTGCTTACCTAAGCTTATGTTGTAGCATATCCAGGCTTTCTTTTTCTTTTCTTTTTTTTTTTTTTTTTTGACATGGAGTCTCGGTCTGTCGCCCAGGCTGGAGTGCAGTGGCACAATCTCACTGCAAGCCCCGCCTCCCGGGTTCACGCCATTTTCCTGCCTCAGCCTTCCGATTCGCTGCGACTACAGGTGCCCTCCACCGCGCCTGGCTAATTTTTTGTATTTTTTTTTAGTAGAGACAGGGTTTCACGTTTCACCGTGTTAGCCAGGATGGTCTTGATCTCCTGACCTCGTGATCTGCCTGCCTCGGCTTCCCAAAGTTCTGGGAGCCACCACGCCTGGCCTATTCAGACTGTCTTAAAGTGGAGGGACACTTGTATTGAAATTTACTTTCCCATCTCAATTACTGTCTGGCACTTGAAATAGTTAAAAATGCAGTTTTAAAAAGTAGGTACTCTTTGTAATTTATAAAAGCAATAATTCCAGCTCAGCAGGTTATGAAGTTAGGACGAGTCCCATGCTTTCTTGCTTAGGGACACTGAGCACCCTGAACTCGAAGAATGTATGAGTGTGGGGCTAAGTTATTTCTAACTTCAATAATGGAAAGTTCCCTTCAGGATCCCCTTCAGAAACTATTGATTTTCCAGCACAGCGTGTACTTATCAGTAATGCCAAGATTTTGTGGCATCATCTGGCCATGTCATTAGAAAATGCTGAAACCCTATTCCTTTATTTTTTTTTTCTTCTTTTTTAGCAAAATTCAACATACTGGGTTTTACTAGACCCTGTGGATACTGCCATTCTACACACTGATCCAGAATTACATATGCTCTGGAATTTCTTTTTCTGTGTGTCTTCAAAGAAGGTCAAGAGGATCATGAGTATAGAGTCTTCATTTTAATAGGGCATAAACACTATTAAAATAGTTTAATCGTATTTTGAGAAAAGAAGGGAAACAAATTCAATCAGGTTCAAGGCCAAAAGGCTGAATTAGAGTTGCTAGATTCAGTAAATAAAAACACAGTATATCCTGCATGTAATCTAAATTTTATTTCAGATAAACTGATTTTTATACAAATATATATTTTAAATTTTTTAAATAAAAAATATGTCATGTAATTTTTTCATATATATACATATATATACACACACACATATATATACACACACACACATGCTAATAACTTATGTTTTTGTTTTCTGAAATTCAGATTTAACTGAGAGTCCTGTATTTTTTCAGGCAATCCTAAAACCTAGCTAGGCTTACAGAATAAAGCTCAAAAAGTTTCCTACAGCTTAAGTCACAAACATTTTATAATTTGTTAATACCTAACCTTCAGGTATCATTAAGTACTACATTGACATAGAGTACCCATAGCAGCAAACCCTTTGAAACATGGTTCATTTATTAAATGTTTGCTGAATGCCTTTATGTGTTTAGACTTATACTAGCTCTGAGGGGGACTCCAAAAAAGTGAAAAGCAAGTCTGTATCCTTTGACCAACTTGCTTTTCACATAAGATGAATAAGTTCGAAAAAGCTAACGTACAGCCTGGTAACTATAATGTCTTGTATATTTGAAATTTGCTAAGAGAATAGATCTTAAGTATTCTAACTACACATGCATACAAAAAGGTAACTATGTGAAGTGGTGGAGAGATAAATTAGTTTGATTTTGGTGGTCATTTCACAATGTATACACATATCAAAATATTACATTCTTTACCTTGAATACATATAATTTTTATTTATGCCTCAGTAAAACTAGAAAAAAAAAATAAGTGAAAGGCCTAGTCCGATGCCCCTTAGAAGAATAGGTTCTACTTGCAAACAGGACTCACTGCTGAAAAATTAATTTTTCAGCTACCCTGGGTTTAATTACTCATGAGGCTTAGCTCTGCATGGGGCACCATAAAGAGCCCTGTGGACTAATGGAGAATCAGGATGAGGGTAATAGCCCTTGAAATGTACCTTCTTGGGAGCTTACAGAAGTGGAGCTCCCTACATGTAGCCACTAGAGAGACAGGGACTGGCTATTTGCTTGTTTTGCAGTAAAGGATAAGGGTAGATGTTTTGCAGTTTTTGCTGAGGGAAGCAAAAACTTGTCCTGAGTCACTGGACACTTACATTCTCTTTTCAAAACTACTACAAAAATCTTTAGGACTTAACTAGAATGTACATTGAAATTATATTTCCCTATAATCCTGTTTGTGTCAGCACATTAAAATCCCCTTGAAGGTTTCTTATGTAACCACTTCTGGTTAACTCTCATCTTGAAGTTAGTACAATTTAAGTCTTTGCTGCCTTTTCCATCACTGTGAAAGTCCCTTTCTCAGATTCTTTCATTATTTCCAATTCACCATGCACTCCAAATCTTATTCCACTCCCAGTTTATGTAAAACCAATTGTGCCGCCAGTCTATTTATTTTAGTTAAGTCAGACACCTTATTTAAAGAGGATTTATAACTCTCATACTAATTATTTATGCACTCACCTGTACTGCATGATGGGAGAAATGCAGTCTTCACTGTCATCAAAACATTCAGTAAATACTTAATTTTTCATGTCTTTGGTTGATACTATGTGAAGATTTACAAAGAGTTACACAAAACTGGCTTCTTTTCACTAGAAGCTGAAATTGAAAAGTTGACACAGGTATATGGACAAATACAACATAAAGCAAAAGTGCAGTTATTTGGCCAGATCAGTGTAAGTGTGCCCAAGCTCGTTTCCACTTCGTAATGTATGCTGGTTGTTCCATCTCCTTGTAATTCTCTTCCTCCAGATCTTTGTATCTCTTGCTCTCTCACTTTATTATTAATTTTTGTTGCTGTTGAAATGTTACTTTCTCAGAGAGATATTTTTCTGATCCTCTTTTTTAAAATAGAGTTTTCTCCAACAGTTTTACAAAATTACTCTCTAAGTTCTTAACTTGATTTATATATATATGTTACCATCACACTTGTCACCACCTGAAACTGTATTATAGATCGATTTCTTCGTTTATGGTTTGTCACCATAGAATGAAATTCCATAAAGACCACAAATTTGTCTTATTTATTACTGTATTTTTAGTGTTTGAAATGGTGCCTGCTACCTAGGAGGTGCTTGTTAAGTTTTCGTGAGTCAATGAATGAATAAATCTCATTTGGTTCAAAATGAAAGGTGAGGTGAAATATTTAATTGGGAACATATGGAAGAAGATGTTAAAATGGTGATGGAAGACTCATCAAGAACACTGTTAAAATAGAGAAGGATCTCAGAGATTGCCTGCTTGTTGAAAAAGGATGGAGGAAAACTCAGGTGGAGAAATTCAAATTTTGAATCCAATTAAGAGCACTGAACAGTAGGAATCAGCTGAGTTGTTAGGGCGGGGGTATTTGAATGAAAGAACCTGCTGCCTCTTTTTGATTCCCAAGCTTGAGGAGTTGAGAACAATGGGCCAACAGTGTTTGCTGTGGCATGGTACTCAGGGACATAGGTCCCTGAGCACCCATGGGTCTGTTATCCATTCCAAACCAAATCTGGCAGCCTGGTAAGGTAAGGATTACAATTGTCCTGGGTAGTAATTACACTTTCTTTCTTTCTTTTTTTTTTTAATCATCTGCTACATTTCTCAGAACTAGGGAATCCCTGAAAGAAATTTTCAAGACATAGAGCACAAAGACTAAGGTCTGTTTGCTATATTTTGAGTAAGAATAGAGGCTATTATTCAGGAAATGCACTTTGTTATTTGAGGAAGGGCAATGTAGAAAGGGCAGTCTGCCCATTAGCCTTTTTTAAAAAGCAATCAGTATTTCCAGTGGCATCCTTAGCTGGCCAAACCTCATAGAACAGTCTTGCCCTGGGGCGTTATACCTGTTGTGCCCATTTGTTATGGGTTTTTCATGAGTCTCCCAATTTCAGAATGTTGCAGTGTTATCAGAACCTGTGCCTGCCATGCTGTGGCATGTTGTCACAGTAAGGTTTCTTTTTTAGGTGCTGTTTTATAATTATTGAATAAGTTAGGTATGTGACAAAGGATGCTGGACTTCATAGATAAAGTCTATGAAAATTTTTAAAAATTAGTCTCTATTTATTGCTACTTGTATATATTAAAACCAATGTGAATTCTCTGAATCTTGTCCAAAATTTCAACCTATTTAACCCACGTGATTCACATGAGAAGGGAGGCTAGGAGGGAGATGGATCAAGAAAAATGAAATAGGAGGACGTATTTCACAATAAGTAATGAAAATTTTATATAAAGTTTCAATTAGAAAGAAGGTAGATTTAGGCCTTCTAAATAAACTTAAGGTTTCAAGAACCACTTGAAGAAATCTGTAAAGGGGAGGATATCAAGAACAGGGGGAAAGATACACAGTTTAGCCCAAATGAAGTAGTACACGCCCCAAGAAAAAGAATAATTATACAATGTGACCAATACTTCCCAATGGCAGGCTTTCCCATATAATGTATAACAGTAGTGGTACACATTCATAGCAATTCGATAAAACAGTTATATTTTCCAGTTAATAATCACAATAATCCTGATAGGTACAAAAGGTATTATAATTATCCCATTTTTAAGTTAAGAAAAATGAGTTCTGGAGTGTCTGAGCTTGTATGTAAGACATAAAGGCTTTTGGAACTCATTCAGTGATTACACAGAGAGAGTCTATTTCTGCCTGAAACACACAAGGTAAATTGTGTCTTTAACAGCCCATCTCCTAACAACCATCTATCCAAAAGGCAGGTGCATCGTAACAGCACAGTTAGTAGAGGGTTCAGGAAGAGCATGAGAGCTTTTCTCACAGAAAGAGATCACATCAATTGCCTATTGTGAGTGGATTACCTTGTGAAAAGTAAGCATGATTTAAATTTTCACTTGGCCGTCAAAATTCAATAAACTACTTCAGTGTTGTCAAAGCTGTTTTCGTTTTCTGTATTCATATTACAGAAAATGGGCCACTTAATCTTTAAAAAGTGATCAATTAGTCTAGCCTACATCACTTCTTATTGATGATGCATGCTACCAGGTGGCTGCTTTTGAATATTTAAAAAAAATTAAAGAGAATGTCTGAAAGGAAAGGTAAAGAGTATAATGAAACATGCTAGCCTCTTACAAAATTCTGAATAAACTCCTGAGACTCCAAAAATGTTAATTAGTCCTCTTGTGCTGTATGCTTATCACACCTGTCTAGTTATGCCATCACAAACATGTTCCCTGGAATAATTCTTTTAGTTTGTGACTTCTAGTTAATTATGTCATAAGCCTTTCTCAGTACATCGTGGCACCAAAATTCTTTTGTCACTTGGTGCATAGTTCATAGGGATGGGAGCAGAGAGAATCAGGTTTGTGGGCCTGGATTTTAGTTCTGAACTTGTACTAGTTGATGCATTTCTAAAACTGTACTTAAGGAAACACATGCATGCCCAGGCCCACCCTTAGCCATTTTTATTTAGTCAAACTTGAGTGAAGCAAGAATACCTGTGATTTTCACAAAGTGTTTCTGAAGCACAGCTCTGCTCAGAACCCTTGCTTTACAGGTTCCAATAGTGTCAAATCTATGTCACTTAGCCTCAGTCCTCTGGAAAGCTGAGCGTGAAGCAATGATTATGATTCTAATAGTTTATTTTCCAGATACAATCACATCACAGGATGTTAAGGTAAGGAACAGATGTAATCTCTTGCAACACAGTGTGCTACCATGCTGGCTACTGCATCACAGTCGTTAAGCAACATATCAGATAATTCAGCAGGGTTGTTCAATCAGCAGGAAGGAATTATCTAGGAGGCTTGCAAGGAAGCATTGTACCTGGGAGTAGTACACAGGGGAGAGAAAGGAGAAATAATTGCCTGCTTGCTTTCTGTCTGTCTCCCTTTTCCCACTGGTCAAAATTCACTCTGGGGAGAACTACCTCTTTCACATTTCTAGTTGTTTCCTCTGTTCCTTGAATGATTATGCAGGAATGCAAATTTTATGTCCTGTAGGGTGATGCTTCATTTAATTCCAAAGCTAGGGTTCTGGCAACGGGTAGGGTTCTGACTAAGAAAGAGAGGAAGAAAGTAGCTAAAGTTTATATCCTTCAATGCAAATTGTCACTGAAGGTGAAGGAGAGATTATTGAGGGGTTATAAAGAGGGTATGTAAGACTGGGGAAAGACAGGAGCCACACAGAATACATTGGGAAAATAAAAATTAGTGTTGAATATTGTTGATTGGCACTTGACATCTCTTTCCACCTTTCTATATTCTAACCTGCATCCCAGGAGTTGGAAGATGAAGAGCTACATTTACAAGACTCTCTTGCTGCTAGGTTTCTGGCTGCATTTCAGATTTTGCCAATAGGTAGCACTTGTGCATAGTATGTGGTAGAGAGGCCCTTTTTATGTAGCTGTGGTACCATCAACAAGTTTCTGTAGATGTGTGTACTGGTGACAACAGTAATTTCTTCACCTTTGGATTGCAGCTATAGTGGAGTGACTTTAAAAGCAAGAGTTGGGCAAGAGTTGGCCAAGTGTGGTGGCTCATGCCTGTAATCCCAGCACTTTGGGAGGCCAAGGGGGAAGATAGTTTGAGCCCAGGAGTTTGAGACCAGCTTGGGCAACATAGTGAGACCCTATCTATAAAAAAATAAAAAAAATTAGCTGGGTGTGGTGACACATGCCTGTAGTCCCAGCTACTCAGGAGGCTAAGGCAGGAGGATCACTTGAACCTGGAAGGTTAAGGATGAGGAGAGCCATGATTGTTCCACTGTACTACGGCCTGAGTGACAGAGTGAGACCTTGTCTCTTAAAAAAATAATAATAAATAAAACCAAGAGTCCAATAGGGCCCTCTGACTTTTCCTCCTTTAGCTCTTCCAACCATTTTGTAAGCACAATCTTTCTGCATTAAAACCCTTTATGAGTCAAATCCCTGGAGCAGTTTGGGTTTCCTGTAAATGCAATAAGACAACAGAAGCACCGAAGAAGAAGTAGAGCTTGTGGGATCTTGATACGCAGACCCTCATGCTCAGCTCCTCATCTGCATTCATCGTCAGCCCAGGAGTGGAAAGGGTAGAAACAGCAAGCCTACATGGTGGGAGAGACAGTGTTTGGGCTCAGGCTTTCAGGTTTGAATTCTAGTCTCAACACTTACTGCTTAGTGAACCTTGGACTTTTGTTTCCTCAGCCTATAAAATGAACTAATACCTGCTCTAAACAACTTAGATTATGGCTATTCAGATTTAATGAGATAATATGGATATAAAAGTTCTTTTAACAGCTATAAAGTGTCCAGAATCTTAAAATCATAAATCATCAATACTTTGAGTAATGAATGTTGTGTGTTGTCACCTGGCCTGGAAATGAACTGGCCCAAACAATTCCAGAGGCATGAGCAACGTGCTCACCATTGTGTTCCCAGTTTGTAATACAGGGCTTGACATGGTGCTTGATAAACATTCACTGAGTGAATGAATTAATGACAGATACCTGACAGCTTATTTCCAGACTACAAGTTGCAGATGGGAAAATTAGAGTATTCCAGTGCTTGTTTTCATTCATGACTAGCCAAGACTGCTCCCTATGGAGTGAGTAGAAAGCTTTTAAGGGACTTTTTTTTTTTTTTTTTTTTTTTTTTAGGATTTTATTATTATTATTATACTTTAAGTTCTTGGGTACATGTGCACAACGTGCAGGTTTGTTACATATGTATACATGTGCCATGTTGGTGTGCTGCACCCATTAACTTGTCATTTACATTAGGTATATCTCCTAATGCTATCCTTCCCCCCTCCCCACACCCCACGACAGTCCCCATTGTGTGATGTTCCCCTTGCTATGTCCAAGTGTTCTCATTGCTCACTTCCCACCTATAAGTGAGAACATGTGGTGTTTGTTTATTTTTATCCTTGCGATAGTTTGCTGAGAATGATGGTTTCCAGCGTCATCCATGCCCCTATAAGGGACACGAACTCATCCTTTTTATGGCTGCATAGTATTCCATGGTATATATGTGCCACATTTTCTTAATCCAGTCTATCATTGACGGACTCTTTGATCAATTCCTGCCCCCTTTTGGTTGGTGATTTAGTCAAGTATTTGGGAGTTGTCAGTGCATTTTTTTTTCCAGTAAATATTTGAAGAACTCCTCACTATGTAAAGTTTTCTGGCCAAATCTTATCAACAAAATAGAAATAAGACTGTTAGGAACCTGTGGCAAACATATGAATGTCTACCTCCGTTTTGCATTCATCTATCTCATGAAGTGGTGCTGTGCAGTTTCGATTTTCCACATATTAGCATCTCTGTAGAACATTGTACAGAAGCTGGCACAAAATGTACCAGCTGGTTTTTAACATATTCTAAAAAGCCCTGTGAGTGATTCTGAGGCATATAGAAGTTTCGAAGCCAGTGGTATGGTGACTTTCAAACTTGTCTACTGAGAAAATGTTTTTACATGATTGTGTATGTATTATCTTGTGTGAAACTTTCACAAAATCATTCTAAACCTTACCACCTAAAATAAAGGATATTTCCTAATATGTTCTATTCAACTCTATTTATATTTTTGTAAAATGCTGGTTGTGACTTACCAAACTGATTCCACAAATCCCATGTGTTACCATCTATAGTTTGAAAAGTATTGGTGTAAAACATATTAGACCAAGCTTAAGAAATATGGCCTCTAATAATGTTACTACCTTACATTTGTGTAACAAAAATCATTTTATACATATTTTTATTTTCACTACACAAGAGCCAATATGTATATTATGACTCCCAATTTTACAGAAGAGGAAACAGATGTTACCTGGAATTATAATGCTACTGAACCACATATTGGAACTACATCTTATTCCAAAGTACACTGATATTTCTGTTATGCATCTGGTTCAGTAGTTTTGGTACAACTTTTGTCATAAATAAGCTTTGTTACTTGTGACGGGTTATTTCCCTTTTCCACACTTCAGTTGCCCCACTTATAAATAGTTTGAGGGTGGGCTAGGGTGGAGGAGTGGGGGACTAGGACTGGATGAGCAAAAGATTGGGATTGGGCTCGTTTTCTGCCTTAATCCTGACTGAAAGAATGCCATTTTCTTTCAGGACAGACAGACACACACACACACACACAGACACATAATTTACTAATTCCTTAAATTATAAATTTAATTATTTCTCTTTTGATAATAACAATAATAACAAAAATGAACAGCCAACATGTATTGAGCACTCATTCCAATTTAGGAATGGTGCTTAGAGCTTTAGATACTTGATTAACCTTAAGAGTTAGATGCCTTTGAGTTAGATGCCTTTGTCATCACCATTTGCAGAAGTAGAGATTAATGCTTAAAGAGTTAACTAGTTGCCCATGGATACCCAGCCTGTTTGGCACAGTGGGAGAGCAGTGGGCTTACTTCAGATTTAACCACCAAGCCACACTCCTGGCAAAGTGGTGATCTTGGCCACTATGCCAGATTGTCTACTTTCAGGAAACACCATTGAACATGAGTGACTGCAGTAGATCTTATAACAGAGTTTTCCTGGAACCCAATCAAACTAAATCAAAAGAGTAACACTTCATGAATTGCTGTCTCTTAACTTCTGTAACAAATTACTGGCATAGCTGATATCAGATTGAGTTGTTAGCTAAAACTTCCAAGTCCTCCTTCCATTCTAAATGTCTCTGTTGTTTGCTAAAGTGATAAAAAAAAAAAAAAAAAAAAAAAAAAAAACTACATAAAACACGTTTCCTTCAAATTTGGCACTTTTATTCTGTTCCTAACTAGTAGTTTGTCAAATCACCTGGAATTTCAGAACTATTATCTAAACAATTTGCGTGCTGACTTCAGAAGTTTTCAAAGTTGGGTGAGCAAAATAAACCTTTTGGGACCGGAGGAATATCAGAATTTCTGTTTTTATCTCCTCTTTTTGAAAGTTTGTGCATAGTACATTAGTGTAGTCATACATGTATTAAATCAATACATAAGTAAACAAACATTTGTGATTGTGTGATCAAAAAATTATAGAGACTATTGATTTAGTCACTTTTCTATGTGAAACTTGATTTTCTCTGTTGATAGGGATAAGGTCTGTATTCAGCTTGTCTATTGCCACGTAACAAACCATCCCCCAAACTGGTAGCTTAAAACAATATCAATATTTCATTTTCTCACATAGGTGCAATTTGGGTAGGACTCAGCAGGGTCAGCTTGCCTTTGCTCTATCACAGTGGCTTGAAAGCTGGGCTGGAGCCATCTGAAGGCTGCTCACAGGTGTGGTGGTGATGTTGGCTGTTGTCCGGGAAGATACAAATACTTTGAGACAAAAATGTCTGGAGCTCCTCAGCATTTCTTTCTTTCTCTTGTGGTCTCTCCTTGTGGTCTCTCCAGTATGGCAGTTTCATAGTAGTGAGACGTATTACACAGCAGCTAGGGGCTCTTGAGGTGCATGTCCCAAGGGAGAGAGAATCAGTCAGAATCCCAATGACCTTTTCTAATCTAGCCTTGGAACTTGTACTTGCTCATTTCTGCCATATCCTATTCTTTAGAAGTCAATCACTTGGTGAATAAGACTTTTTGATCGAAGGAGTGTCAAAGAATTTGCTAACATACATTAACACCCTGTACACTTTGTTCAAGTGTCACTGGTTGGGCTAGTGAAAGGCCAGTGATATGGTTGGGAGCTATCTAAGTAAATTTGGGCTCTAAGTTATGAGGTGGTTGTGAATCTGAGAAACCGAGCTGATCAGGAGGGTCTCCAGGCTGAGTGGATTAAAACCACTGTGTCCTTTCCATTTCAGCCTCCCCGCTCCATTTGGAGGTGGGGAAAGAAAAAAAGCATTGAAAGTAAACTAGGTGGTGCCCTGCTAAAGTGGGGAAGGTAGCTGGATTCCTCAAACTACTCAGGTAGGTCTGAAAGCAAGGGGTTATGGATCGTCTCACCAAAATATCATGTATGCCAAAATGTCATAATGGGTATGTGTGTTAATAAAAAAAAGTGTAAACCTTCCTTCAAAATGTCATGCCATCAATGGATATGTGTGCTAGTAAAAAATGTGTCTATCTCCCATCAAAATGTCATATCAATAATAGATGTGTGTTCTAATGAAAATATTTACTTTTGCTATAAGCACTGTCCTACTTAAGTTAATTGGTGCCACCAAAACAAGAGTATAGCTACAGAACGTTCAAAATCAATTTCTTATTTGCGCCTCTTAATTGCACCTCTTATTTACAGTTCAGGTAAATGAAGTAAATTTACAATGTGTATTTTGAGTAAAAGCATTTTCTATAAATAATGAAACACAAGTAAAATAATGTACTGTTGGTTACCTATTCCATTGAGGGTAGTAGAACTAAATTGTTTAGATTTACACAGGTCTCATTTAAGTCATGATTTCTAAGAGTGTATCTATTCTTGAAATTATTCTGAAAGACTAATAACAACTTCCTTTGTCATTTGATCAAGTACGTTATTAAAATTCAGAAGCTAGAGAAGAATGCAGAGCACTTGGAAGTTGTTCAGAGGAGAGCCTCAAAGATGATTAAAGGGATGAGAAACGAGACCCAAGAAAAGTATAATTTATTGAGATGATTCGATTTTGACAGGGCAAAATCGAGTTTTGAGGTTTGAGGTGATGACTCAATTCATGTTCTGTTGACTAGAACTTGAACTCTATGCTCTGCCATAAACTATATTGCTATGTCAAGTCATGTTCATAATTGGGACAATGAAAATTCAGTAATGAAAATTTTTATAATGATTTTGATTTCATTCCTTTTCCCTGCAACCGAGTTTAAATTTCATTAAATGTAAGGTCAGTGCATTCTCCTACTTTGAAAATGGATAATACATAGGATTCTTATTTTCACACCACATCCAGAAATAGTTTCCACATTCTAAACTCTGAAACAGGAAAATACCTTGGTGTTCATGTTCATCCAGATGAATCAGGTCTTAATTTTAGTTTCCTGGAAAAAAATAACAGTGTTTAAAAATCAATTTTTTAAAAAATTAGTAATTGCAGCAGATTTTCAGGGCTGGCTGTTAAAGTCATTTTCTGTAGTGGTTGCTAATTGATTATTATCTCTCTAGAATGACTTAAATATAATGTTACCCTAAGACACTGAAAATAGAGCTGATCTACTTGGAACCTAAGATCTTATTAATTTTCTTCTCTTTTATTAAGTTTTAATTTTTTTTTTGTCAGAGGCTTTTCAGTGTTCTTGTAAAAATATCTCTCAGATTTGCAAGATTTTGGATTGCCTATAAATATTCTGCAACTAATGCATTTACCTTTTAAGTCCATAAAGGAAATCTTAGTATTGCTGTATTTGCAGGTAGTTTGTTGCACACTTGTTTCTTAATTACTATGTTAGTAAACAGTCTCTCGGGTGCTTTTCCTATGATTGATGAACTTTTTATTTTGATAAAGATGGCTATTGCATTAGTGCTTAACCTCCATAGTGTAATCATTCTTGCCCCAGCCAAATTTTCTTGACCTGAAAACCGAAAGTCTCTGTGGTAAATGTATTACATAAAAAAGACCCTACACTCTGCTTTTTCTTCTTGTAAATCAGTTTTCTTATGTTTCACTTTTATGAGTTCCTAGTTGTGATGTTATTACAATTGATTCAGCAATGGAAAAAATTTTTAGTTGGATTTCAAAGGAATATTCTATGCAGTTGTGGTAGAAAGACATTCGTTTAAGGTATTGTCTTAGTCCATTCAGGTTGCTACAACAAAAATACCATAAACTGGGCAGCTTATAAATAAACATTTCTCAGAGTTCTAGAGACTAGGAAGTCCAAATCAAGGCATTTAGCAGATTCTGTCTGATGGACACTAATCCCTTCATGAGGGCCCTACCCACTGACGTAATCGCCCCAAAGGCCCTACCTCCTAATGCCATCATCTTGGGGATTAGGATTTCAATATATAAATTTTGGGGAGTACAAGTTATGACACCGTAGCAGGTATCTTGAATATATCTTGTAGTCCCAGATTTTTTAATTCTTCAGAATCATCAAATCTGATAAATTTCACATTTTACATGTCTTATGAATACCCTACGAGTAGATGTAGGGGCTATACTCAGAAAAAAAAAAGGTGGATGTCTGCATTTGCTTGTGATATCAATCTCAGCTGCAGGCAGAATATTTCGGAAAATTGTTAGAATTTCATGGGGTAACTTTTGCTCCTTCCCAAGCTAATTATTTTTAATTTCTCTTTCTTTCTACTTTTTGTTTGTTTTCCGTGAGATTTTTTTGTTTTATTTTATTTTAATCTGCAGACAATTTGCAGTGATTAAATTTGTTCAAAGTAGACCCAGACTCTTTAAGACTGGTAAATCCTCTCAAATTGAAACAAAACAAAATTACAAACACATACAGACATGCACATACACATGCACACCCACATAAAAACAAAATATGCAGAAAGAAAGTAAACTTTTCTGTTATACTATTATTCTTGGACCTCAGAATGATATTCATAAAAGCTTAAGGCAAAATGAGGGATGAAATCCAGATGAACTGGAACACTTGCTGTATGCCCTAAGAATTTATCTGAAAAGTTGTGGGCATATTGAATTTAACTTTAATTTTTTTTTTACTTGAAGAACTGTCCTTGAATGAAATTCTGCAGTGCTTCTTTTTGCAAAATGAAACATTCTTTTAGAGGGCAGAAGAGCATCTTTAACAGATCTCTTTCCAATGAATCTATTTTTTCCTGTAGTCTCTTTGAGCATCAAATTTATAAACTGTAAAATAGATACTAGTTTATACTTGATAGAGTGGTCAAGAGAATTAAATGAGAATTAGTTTTTGAGTAATAAAGGCCTACATAAATGTCAGTTGGCTTATGTTTCAGACTGACACGTGTATTATCTTAGTAAGTCTTCATTTAATTTGTGTAAAGGAGATATAAGTTGGTATCTAGTCCTGCTGTGTTACTGATTTATAATGTATGACTTTGTATAAATCCTTAAGTACTTTGAACACCAGTTTTTCATTCATGTATTCATTCAGTAAGAAGGTAACAAGTGCCTACAATATACCAGGATGCTATTGGCTCTGGGGATATAGCAGTGCAAGACAGAAATGCAGTTCATGGAGCTGGCATTCTGATGGTGAGATGCAAGAATCAAACAAAGGAAATACTAGGTATGTTAGAAGGTGATAAGTAGTGTGCAAAAAGTAAAACTGAAAGGGGATAGAAAATGAGGGGAATTTATTTTTTTAAGTTAATTAAGGTTGCCAGGGAAAGACCTCTCTGAGAAGGTAACTTTTGAGAGAAGACCTGAGAGTGATACAGGCATAAGTCATGTTGAAATGAGAGAGGAACAATTCCAGGTAGAGAGAACAGCAAACAGAAATCTCATGCAGTAAGCGTATGTCTTGGCAAGGAGGCCAGTGTGCTGGAGGTAAGTCAATGCGAGAAAATTACAGAAAATTACTCACCAAAGGTGGTGAGTAGCAGGCAGAATAGGACTATGCAGACCATTTAGGGACTTCGCTTTTTACCCTGAGTAAGAAAATGAGACATTTGAAGATTTTGTGTGATTTAGATTTTAATGGAGTCCTTTGGCTGGAGAATATAAAATACAGGTATCACATTTATCCTTTAAAATCTTTTCCAGCTCTAGGTTCAAGATTCTACATTGTTTGACAGTTTCTCTACCAATTTCCCTTCCATTATTCCAGGCAGAAGAAAATCCTCTTCTGGTTCTTCTTGGTCAACTCCTGTGACCAGCTATTTGACACACTACAGGAATTAATTCTCCATGAAAGTGGAGTCAATAAGGCCAATTGAACCTTCACTTTCCAGT
This sequence comes from Theropithecus gelada, assembly GCF_003255815.1. NCBI lineage: Eukaryota > Metazoa > Chordata > Mammalia > Primates > Cercopithecidae > Theropithecus > Theropithecus gelada. The sequence goes on along the minus strand of NC_037671.1, from coordinate 80,651,793 downwards.
GGCTTTAAAAAAAAATTTAAAAGAAGATCGCCGTGTTTCAAAAGTACTAAAGAAATATTGATAGTATATATGAGGGTTCATGGTGTGTATATAAAGACCATACACTTTTGACTTCAGCACAAGTGAGCAGCCCAGTGCAAATCAACTTGTCTTGTGGACATATAGGAAGACCCTCTTTCCTGTCCTTCTTCACAAACCTGTGAAAGGTCATTCTCTAAATTTTAACAAAAGTCTATTCTCTTACCAATAGGTGAAAGATTTTTCTCAATGTAATATAATCCCATGAGATTCCAGAGTGAGGAACATGCTAGTAAATTCCAAAAGACTTTTAAGTTCTTCAAGAATGTTAAAAGAATAAATTATCTTCAAGTGTTAAAATTATTTGCAATGCCAGCTTTATAAATTTATTTTTACATGCTGCCTTTCTAAATCCCCCAGTCCATTGTTATTTGGGCAGTAGTTACTTTATTTGTGTGATGACCTGCAGTATGTCAGATTTTAGAAGAGTAATCTCTAGTGTGAAGCAGAACAGCTGCTGTTCTGTACATTCAAATGATGGCTGATGCTGTTGATTATTTAAAAAAAGAATAAGATAATTTTGCTTTTATTTATGGCGTTATAATTGAGCCAAACCTTCTTTATTTGGATGTAAACTTTCTGTATTTAGCAAATATACTGAGTTGGGTAGAGCAATAGAAACCTCAAATTTATTTATATTCCGGCAGAGAGAGAGAGATAGAGAGAGAGAATATCCGTGTTCTCTGCAATGAATTTTATACTTACAAAATAAAACATTAACTGAAAGAACCAACATCATAAAAAAATATGTGGGTGGCAGATACCGAAGGGCATTTGGATCCTCTCTAAAAGACCTTGAAATTCCCAAGCACTAAGTTTAATAAGGAAAAGATGAGAAGATCATATTGAAATATATAAAATTAACTTGGCAGAATAATCAAAATTCATTTTATGCGTGTATATAAGACAATCTCCTCTGCATCACCATGTATTAAAAAGGACATGTGGGTTGGTATTAAGGATTACATTGAGACAAAACACAAACGAATTGTTATATAGTTAAAGGCACTATTAAAAGTGATATGGTTTAATAAGGAGTATCATGGCCTACTGTCCAAACACAGTGACTGCCTGTGCTGCTGGCTTAAGGAGATCAGGAGAATACTTCAATGAGACTACTGAGTATTAAGAAATTTATTCACCAGATTAGTTCCCAACTTTACTTCTCTCTAAAAGTTTTTTTTTAAAAAGTTACACATGCATAATAATAACATGCAAAGGGTAATAATTACATCATGGAAAATGAGGTATCCATCTCCTCAAGCATTTATCCTTTGTGTTATAAACAATCCAACTATACTATTTCAGTTATTTTAAAATGTGCAATTAAATTATTATTGACTATAGTCACCCTGTTGTGCTATTAAATACTAGGTCTTATTCATTCTTTCTAACTAATTTTTGGTACCCATTAACCATCTCTGCCTTCCCACCAACCCTGCAAAACATTTCCCAGCCTCTAGTAACCATTCTTCCTCCAGATTTACTTCTGAATCACTCACTTTGAGAGGTTACTTATATATGATTATTAAAAGTCAAGATAATAACCAGATTATCTGGAAGAATCATGAGTATCAAAATGATGATCAAAGAGTTAACTTATCTGATCCTTTACTTTCTACATTTTAAATTTTCTTCCAACCAGCCAACTAGTGAATTTGGAGCTGCTTAGACAACCATTCTGCTGTAATACGAATTATTTGTATAGAAAGTTAAGAGACCTCAGAAATCCAAACCTTACTGCTGGATGTCAGGCACACAGCCACTGCGCCACTGTCCATCGAAAGCATACAAAACCAGCAAGAAGCCCCACAGGCTTTGATTTCGAGGTCCTTAGGCAAATGGTCTCAATTTTGAAATTATCTCTTCTTAATAGGAAGTACTCACATAGTGCTATTATATGCCAGGCATTTGAATTTATATAATCCTCACATCAGTCCTATCTCATGTGTATCAGTTAGCTTTGTGCTGCATAGAAAAAAGGCCTTAAAATTTAGTAGCTACAAACCATAGCACTGCATATTATTCACTAGTCTGTGGATCAGTTGGACAGTTCTGCTTATCCAGCTAGTGTATTTTCTGTCTGCTAATCTTGGCCGAGCTCTTTTATAATTTGGGAGGCCTTGGCTGGGACCAATGGACCAACTCACTGGTTCTGACCCATGTGATTGCTCATCACCCAGCAACATGTTCCTATGATGGAAACATTTTCCTGTGGGGAAGGCAGAGTCCTGGGAGAGAGTGGAAGAGAACAATGTCTCTTGAAACCTGGGCTTAGAGATAAAGCATTGTCACTTCCAATGGGTATTGTTGATCAAAATAGTCACAAGGCCAGTCTCTAGTCAAGGGAGGGGAAATAGATGGGAGGAACTACAACGGATGTGAATATAGGGAGGAGTAAAGGACTGTGTCCATTTTTAGAATCTACACAAGTGGGCACAATTATTTTCACTTTGAAGATGAGGGAACTGAGATACAGAGTTTAAATGACACAGGTTATATAGATTCTAAATGTCCAAATCAGAATTCAGACACCCAGGGAGAGATAGACTCCAGACTCCATGTTTATCAATATGCTAAGTATTTATTTTGTGTATATATTTCCTAGATGTCACTGCTACACATGTTGAGAAAGACAATCATGATCCTTGAATCCTTTCTTGTGTAAGACCTTTCATTCCCTTGGTACCATCCATTCTATCCCATACCCTGGACCAAATGTTTGCAATAAGTAACACTTCTTTCCACTTTAGTATTTTCTCCTAGTCTTTACAGTTGCCTAAAAAAACCATAAAGTTTTAAAAAGTGGTATATGAATGTGTTTTTGTCTTTAGAATGCAAATAGCTGAGAATAGGAACTATATTTTATTTAATGTTTTTGGTTTTTAGCAAGTTGTAAAACACTTTTCAAAAGTCCCAAACAAGCTCTTTCTTCTACTAGCAGGTAAATTCCATTAAGGTAGGGACCTAAACTCCAGGCTATAGTTGTTTCCCCAACAGGTAGTAAATGGGAAGTATTCCGTAAGTATGGATTAAATGGAGGAATGAGGGAAGCCACACTTTCAATTATTAGTAGTAAATATATTTAATCATTGATTTTTATCAAGTAGGTTATCTTAACATTATATTCTTTAGTTTTCAAAATAACTTTCTATGTTTTTGTTTATTCAGTGCCACTTTTTCTCATTATGTCTTTATATTTTATGTATATATATGAATGTTTGTGTGTGGTACTATAATAATATATCCAGATTTTAAATACTTTTTTTTGTAAAGGTTGAATACATTTCCTCTATAATTTCTTACTATGACTCTCTGTCAACCTGAAAACATGGTAGTGTTTCTAGTGCTTGTACTAAAGCTTTTGTACTATGGAAACTTTCAGCCCTTGTGGGGTCTTGAGAAAGTTGAAGCTCGCAGTCCACCCCTTCCATTGCTCTGTTGCTCTTTTGAAATCTAATCCTTGGGCTCAACTAAGTACTCTGTATTATGAGTGTTGAAAACTCCTTGACGTTCCTTTTTGGAAACTCTCCTCAGTTACCTGGTGGGTTGTTTGCAGTGCTTTTTTCACTTTACCAGTGGGAATTAAGACACAGACTGGGTAAGCAGCTTGCCAAATTCAAAATCAAGGCCAAAGGATTGGGTAGCCTAGATAAGAACTGAAGGAATCTCATTTTATAGCTCTCTGTTTAAGAGCCTAAGAAATGCAGTTTGTGAGGAAAACATAATATGGAGAACAAATACCACCTCTCTTAATCATGAATTGCATGTGTTTGTATGAAGTTTTTTGATTAGAACATACTAAAGAGTTGGTATGTGGTTAGTTTGTAGAATTGACAGTGGATTCACACGATTATTAATAGGAGAAATATTTCATGATTAATCTCGTCAGCATGTATAATTGCTATCAGGAGACAGATCCTATGCCTGGAAGACAAAGAGCAAAATAAACTTATATTGATTTCTTCCTCCAGCGATTAGAACACAAGTCATCAGAATGCACGAATAGAACCCCAAGTTAGAACGCTGCCTAAATATGAATTCTTCCTTTGTGATAAACCCTATTTTAACCCCACAATCTGTCCACATACAGCAATTGGTCTCAGGATGTTTTCCATGAACATATTTTATTACAATGATAATCTTTGTCAATGAAAATTCTGAGGTTTTATCCATTGAGAAGTAGGATTTACTCCTGATTAACCAGCTTAAAAGTCTGTGGTCTTTACAACACATGAAACTGCCTTCTTCTCTGACCATTATTTTGATGATCTTTATATAATTATATCTTTATATAGTTAATCCTATGTGTTCATACAGTTTCTTATGTATTTTGCCCCTTTTCTTTTGTCTTCCCAGTAAGAAAAGAAGCTGCTTTATAGTGAGGACCTCAGACCTTTCATCATCCTGACTCTGGTCCATCCATCCCTTCTCTGGTCTGTAGCTCAGGAGTGGGGTGAAGTAGACATGCCCTAGATGCATGTCATTGCCAGGCAGGTCCTTGGATGGGAAAGTGCAAAGTGTACTCACAGAAAGTTGAGAAAAGGCACACGTGGTAGAAGCAACTTCTGCTAAAAACTTAACTGACTTAGAATAATTTTCATTTTTTAAACTATAATTTTGTGTATCACATTAGTAAAGGCCTCATAGAAGGGAGTGAAGTACGTCTGAAGAACAGTTGACTGCTGCTCATATATAAAAGAAATGGAATTTAAATACAACAACACACACATCTGTGACAGTCTGTTGTATTGTAGTCTATGGTTGATAAGGGCTTTTATCTTGATTAGCAGGAGAGAGTGGAATATGGAGCACTCAATAGATCGGCAGTTCTCTATCATTTTTCGATTTGTAATTATCAAACTGCCTGACTGAGAGGCAGGATAACTAGTATCATCTTTCCCAGACTTTTAAGAAGAATTGCCTGGAGGCTTCATTAAACATACAAATTCCCAGCTCCATCCAGATCCTGGTAAATGAGCGCCTCCAGGGAAGTACTATGGATATTCATATTTTTAGTACGTTTGAAGGTAATTGTGTTAGCTGATGGTTTTGAGTATTTATAATTCAACTTTGCCATTTTCTGTGTTGAGATGACATGTTATTTCACCATGTCTAAACATGCTTACTTTTCTGTAAAAGCAAGGTGATGATAGTATCTCCTTCTGGGTACTGTTGTGAACATTAAATGACAAAATGTGTGCAAAACAGTTATCGTGGTGCTTGGCGGGAATGCTGGATTTGCATCAGCTACTTCTGCACCTGCCACTGTTGGTGTCATTTTACCTAGTGAACTCTGATGCTCTGGGTCCTCCTAATCGGAGGAAATAATAAATATAAATGATACAGAGAAGTTTCAAGGAAAATAAGATAAAGGAAAGGAAGCTCTGACAGGTTGGGAAAGGGCTGAGACAGTCTAGGTTAGGGAGATGGACTAGATTGATCCTGTGTAGAGAGAGGACCTAGATAGATCCTAGGCAACAGAACAATCAATTCTGTTCACATACATGCTCCAAGTTTTTGTTTTGCCTTCCCCCTTACTCCACTTATGGGAATTAGGGACTTGGCTCATTTGCCTTGGTAAGAAATGTTTTTGTAGGAACTAAGACATGATACAGTTTAGCTGGTCAATAATACTATTTTCATTTTATACAATTTTCATTTTGGATGTGTTGCTAAGGAAGATATTATTGCTTTGCATGAATAGGGCCATCAGAAAGGCAAATATTTGTAGTTCTCATAACATCAAATTTATTCATTTACTATTTATTGAGCACTAACTCTGTGGTAGGCACTCTTTTAAGCATTAAAGATGTATCAGTGAGTACAAGAATAGGAGAGGGAAATGCTCCTGCCCTCACAGAGTTTTTGTTCTTATGTGTATGTAAATACATACAGAAGTAAATTGTGTAATAATAATGAGAAAAGCAAGCAAGGCAGGAGGAATGGGAGTATATGTTGTGTGTGTGTGGTGGAGGGAAGAACAGAGATGAGACAAAATGAAGCCAGGATTATGTAGGGCTCTAGTAAAGACTAACTTTGACTTCAAGTTATATAGGAATTTTATAAAACATTTGAACCGATGACATTTTCAGAGAATCTCTCTGGCTTCTGAATAATGAATTCTGGGGAGGTAAAGGGATCAGGTAGGAGACAATTACAATAAACTAAGAGAGAGCTAATGCCAGCCTGGGCTAGGGTAGTAGCAGTAGAGAAGATGAAGAGTGATCAGATTCTGGATATACTTTATGGGTAGAGAAAACAGAACTTATTAGATAGATTGGATTTGGGGATTGACAGAAAGATAAAAATCAAGAATAACTCAATCTAAGCAACTGAAAGTTAGGAATTGCCATCCCCTGAGATGGAATAAAGTATAGAAAGGCAAGTTTTTAATGGGTAAAGTAGGAGTTAGATTTTAGGCCCAAGTCAGACCTCTTAGCCGTCAGTGTGGAGATGTTGAGAATGAGAATTAGGCAGTTGTATATGTGAAGGTCTGAAATTCAGGGGAGGGATTTGAGCCAGAGACATAAATTTAATGCCAAGACCAAATGGGATCACCAATAAAATGTATAGGAGACTGGACCAAGGAAAGAGTTCTGGGACTTGGGACCTATATATAAGAGGGTAAAGAGATGAGAAGAAATCATCTCAGAAGACTGAGAGGAACAGCCAATGAGCTGGAGGAAAACCAGAACAGTGTGTGTCCTGCAAGTCAAGGGAAGACATTGTGTCAAGAAGAGAGCGATCAGCTGTGTCAAATGGTACTGAGAATAAGTTGTGTATTTTATTCACCACTGGATTTAGCAAAGTAACAATCACTGGTGAAAATCATGAGAGCAATTTAAGTGGACTAGAGCTGTAAATAGCAGGATTAGTGTAGATTCAGGAGAGAATGAGAATGGTGAAATGAGAGAGAAAATGAATGTGTGTTGCAGGAGGCAGGGGGATCATACTTTTGAGAACTTCTCTAACACACACCCAAACATTCATACTCTTCTGCAATCTCAGTTTCTATATCCCAGTCAATGAAGCAAAGGCCCAAGACTTTAGACAAACCAGACTACTGACAGATCCCCAAAGCCCCATGGTTCTTAATGCATCTAGTTATAGATAAGATTTTTTTTTTTTGCTTTCATTTTTCATGTTAGAAAGGAGGGAGGAAGAAGGAGAAAAGGAAGGAGGGAAGTAAGGAAGGAAGGAAGATAGGAAGGAAGGAAGAAGATAAATAATAACTGTATATATTTTTGGCAATTTTTTTTCACTTCCTCCCTTAATCTCATTTAATGTGTATAACAATCCATTGAAATGGGTATTATTTCTTCTTTCCAGATGGGGAAACTGAAATTAGAGAGATTGAATAGTCTGTTCAAGATCTCAGAGCTCGTAAGAGACTGAATCACTTCAAACTGAGGTCTATCAGACCTCAAAATGCCAATTTTACAGATTTATCTGAAATAGGAAGTTCTTGATAAGCCCATAGTTTAACTCAGCCTTGGAAACATAGCTTCAGGCCCTTTTTCATTTGCCTGGAAGATCTCATCACTTATTTGACAATTCATTTCAATCATATGTGATTATTAAGTACTCTGTGTTCCCTTTGTAGTAAACATCCATTTCTCATATTTATGTAGAATTTCAGAGTGAAATGTATTTTGCTGTAAAATTGACCATGATAGTTATTCAAGAAGAAATGAATAATCTTATGTAGAATGCTATCTAAAGTTGTGTTAAATTTACAGGATATATCAATAGATAGAAATAAGCCATTTTCTGAGGCCCAGAAGGAGTCAGTAATTTTGCCCTTAAGATGAGGTTAATAGAAGGGCTTCAGTCTGCACAAACATTTTTAATATACGTGGGTCAAAAACTGCAACAGGTTGCAGCTGACAAAGGGCTCCTGGGACAAACATAACCTGCGTTTATATTTGTAAATGCTTAGATCTTCTCTTAGCTCAGCTTTGGGTTTCTTGACTCCTTCCATTTGGGATATCTTGTTTATTCATACTAAATGGCAAAGTGTTCAAAAAGTGAATTCCTCTGCCATATTTGATTCCTTGAATCTCAAAGCTTCTAGAGAAATACTGATTCTGCTTTCTCAGGAGGAATAATTTTCCCAGCAGTATTTCTACCAACTTCTTCCTGGATAAAGAAAGATGTTTAGAGTTCTCCTTGAAATAAAAATGACTTGAAACAAAATTGTTTGATTGAATAGATTAGGGGAATACAGGTATATCTTAACAATCAAACACATATGTTAGCTACCAGTTCTTTAAAAATGGTGTGTGGTGGAAAAGAAAAAATGGCTGCGAAAGGTTAGGCGGCTGAGCTAACAAAAGATAAATGCTCTGGAACACACATGGTTCTTCATAGTCAAATAATCAGAGCCATGTTAGACATGTTGTCTTTGGAAAATAAAGAAACACTCAACTAAAAAATATACTCAACAAATATTTCTTGAGTCTACACCAACCAAATAATAATAAGTTAGATGAGTTTCCTCATAGAATTCCCAGCCTAGTGGAGGAAATAAACTGGGTGATAACATAAAAGTCATAATTCCTCCCATGCGATCTTACAAAGTGATTATCTCCACCAATCTCACCCCTAAAGTGAGAGATGCTCCTGTTTAATAGTGTCATTATCAACATGAGATATGCTTTGAAGAAGGAAAGGGAAGACAAAATCATACTTACACTTTCTTTTACCAAAATGGAAATCAGCTTGAAAGAGTTCAGTAAAACTAAACATGAAATTGAAAGTTATAGTTAATCCATAAATTTGGTAACTGAGAGGACAGCAGTAGAGTAAGGAACATGGAAAGAGTATGCAGAAGTTGAATTAAGTAGACTTATTTATAGAATATTTGTGTAAAATAGAAATAAATTGTTCTTATCAGAGAGGGGAAAAAATTCTTACCATTGAAAATCAGATCCATGACTCAATTTTTGTAGGTTTTTATTTTCCCTCTCAATCAGTTTTTTCCTTTCATTGTCTGTCTGAGGTTTGGTAAAAAGGTCATCCAAGACATGTGGTTTTCTTTTCTTATTTCTTCCCTCATTTGGAGATGTTCACAACTAGGTTTATTGGGCAATACTCACTTATTCATAACCTACTAATCTTTCCTTTGTGGTATCCTCTTCCTTCAGAGGATTCATGATATTTTTATAAAGGTTAAAAAACCTTTTTTTTTTCCCTAGACTCCTGAAATAAATATTGTCAAAAATAGGAGTTATTAGTAAAATAATTAATTACTTTTTCATCAAAGCTTCCATCCTATATTACCCAGGAATATATTTCACATATTTTATGGTTAGACGATCATGGTCCTTATCAATGTATCTTAAGTGTTGACAAATTTTTCTTATTCAAATAGACATTTGCTTTCTTGTGATAATTGTTTTAAACCATGACTTCCTCCTTCACATTTGTAAAGAATGATTATCTAAATGCCATCTATTTAGTAGTACTAATATTGTATTTTAGTGCTTCTTTTGGATGCTTAGCCTTTAGTATTTTATAAGCTGAAGATGGCTCTTATGCAATTGTTTTTACCTATTAAGTCACTATTTCCACATTAATAATAGGGTAAAGATATCAGGCTTCAGTTTAGATTATGAAAGTTCCTAATGTGTTTTCCACATTGACTTTAAGCAAGGAGAAGACTTCCTCTCTTGTTTTCATGGGAATTTTATGAATTCCAATATGTATATTTTTCCAGCTGTAGTATTTTATTTGCAATTGGAAATTGCAAGTTAAGATATCACTTTTCTTATGAAAAATTGTTGAATACCAAGCCGTAGCAGTTAAAGCTGATTTCAACTACTCAAGTAGTATGATTTTTTTCATGTATAACTTAGAATTTTTAAATATTCTTTTCAGTTATTTACATGGACACTTCAGGGTCAGGGAAACATTAGGTTATGTTTTTTTTTTTTTTTTTTTCTCATATGAACTACCTTTTTGTAAGTATAATTACCTTTTTTTGTTATATGACCTTACGTAGATGAATAAGACAAATGAAAACTCTTGGCTAATATTAAAATGAAGCCATTTAATTTGATACCTGTCTTAGATTGCAAGTGAGATTCCTTGATTCAAAATGTTTATGTGTCCAGAAAATACTCACTGGTAATTCATTATAGCAGCAAGTCTTTATCTTAGCTTCATCTCAGGAAAGTTATTTCCCTGTTATGCATTTGACAGACTAGCTCAAACTGACATGCAGGACGAAATGAAAGGTTGTGATGCTCACACGGATTTCTGGGGTCACGTGAGTTTATATGACTTCATGCTTACATTTTTATAAAGTTTTGAATCGGAGCCTGCATTTCTCAGATTTAAGCATTTGTTACATTTCTCTCTCACGTCCTTAGATATCTCCATTTGAAAAGCAGCACGTTACAGGTATCATGAAACAATAAGCAAAAAATATGCATGGCTTTTTCTGAAACAACAGCTTATTGTAGTTTTTGTCGAGGCATTTCTTTTTATTTCCGAAAGAGGAGACAGTGTTTTTTAGTGGGGTGGGGCATGCTTAAGTAGGGGTCAGAATACTGATATGGGTCAGCCCTGCCGCTAATGAGTTAAGAGGGTCACACCACCTAATCTCTGAGCTCTAGTTTTTTGTCTGTAGAGTATGAGGCAGGATGAATGAATTCTGAAGTTTTTAGTGGGCTGGGAAATAACCTTCTTTTCTCTACCTTTGTGTACAGTTATTCATTTATATGTTTTTTTTCGCTGACTTTGTAGTCAATAAAGTCTATTAGAGAAGCTTGCTGGAAATTAGGAAGGTTAGATAACTCCCACTCCAGAGAAACAAATTTTGAAATTCTCCCTATTCTGAGCATCCTCTTCTTTGAAGGAACCGATCAAAAAAGGTCCAGGGACAGCTATTAGATTGTAAGCCAGGTTGCAGGAGTTTATGATAGACATTCTAATCTTCCACACTGGAAAGGAATAGCCTTTACAAATGTTTAGCAATAGCAATTTAATTGCACCCCAAAGGAAGTTGCATTTAGCATCTGTACACAATGATATGAAGCTGACTGAAATGGAATTTTACTGTCTCATCACTTTAGTTTAATATAGTTTGTTTTCCCTGCCATGTCTTCTTATTTCAAGCATCAAAATAAGGTGGGTAGACTGTTCTGTAGGCAGTTTTCAATCGTGTTGTCTAGGTCATCCATTTTCCATTTAACAAAGAGAAGTGGTGATAGTATCACACATAGAATAGGCCACTATTAACTGTGCTTTCATTTAACTCTACGATGTGAAGAGCCATGATGACTTCCTGAAGGGACACAGTGAGTCAGTGGCTCAGATAGAAGAGGCTCCCAGATATCAGTGTTAGGTCATAAAGATGTCACTGTCTCTTAAGAAAAAGTTTTCATTTATTCTACAGAAACATCAGATGCCCTTCTTTCTTTATATGTCATGAAACAGTGAACTTTTTTTAATCCATCTTTCTTAGTACGTGGGTCACTTTAATGATGAGAGATTTTGCTTATTGTTCCATACCTACAACATGCTACTTTTTAAATGGACATATCTAAGGATGTGAGAGAGAAACATAACAAACATTTAAATCTGAGAAATACAGGCTTCAATTCAAAAATTTACAAAAGTGTAAGCATGAAGTAATATGAACTCATTAAGAGTAGTTATAAGGAAAAGTTACATGGTTTTGTAACTTATGTAGCTACAAAAGATTGATAATTTTGTGCCTCTGGTTACATGTCTGAGATACTGCAGGAATTAAAGAACTAGTTTTTCTATTATGACAATTAGAATAAAGGCATTAAGTTCGTATTTAGAAGTACTATTCTAATTATACTATAGAATTAATTTCAGGAGTATTTTATCAGGAATGTATTAGTGTTTCAAAAGTTGTGAAGAAAACTAAAAGAGGGAATTTACTCTCCTACTATTTTAACTTTGTCTCTGATTTTTATTTATTTATATAACCACATCTCCTCCCTCAGATGAAGCTGAAATATTGGATAGAAAAAGAATAAGTTATATAATCTCATAATAGAATTTACTGCAAAAAATGCTTTACTTTCCAACTTTAATTAAGGATGGTGTATGGTTTTAAGCTTATCATGTATTAATGTGGAGGTTTAAAAATGTCTTGAGGAATATCCAGTCCAAAATGAAAATAATATTCTAAAAACCCAGTTCAGTTTTAGAAGTATGTATCACTCCTTGTTATTTGGAGATTTTGAGCCTTCCCTTATGCTGTCCTTGGCTTTACATCTCCCTGCTAAAGCATCTTCTGAAAATCTGCTCGTGTCATTTCTGTTTCAAACATTATTATCAAAAAAATAGGTTTAGAGTCTGAAATTGCAGGTGATTATGTTTATAGAATTGGGAGATTAGTGTAATAATCTAAAGCACGTTTTGTGTATATGCATAGATTCTAACTTCCGTAGTGAATGGGTTTTTATGCTCCTAGGCTGTTATGTTACTGTCTTCAGACTGTAGTCACCCATTGATAATGACAATTGCATTGATTGCCTCAGCATCAGCTGACCTCCTATGACTAAACATCTTCACATAGCAGACAGTTCATTCAAAAATTGGACCTAGAATTGCTGATATGCCATTCTCTTTCAATGCCCAAAGTCCCCGTAAATTTTTGACTGAAATGTTGTATTGAGATAGAGAAATGGAGCTTTATTCCAGATGTCTAAACAGTCTTTTTAGGCCTTCATAGGTTTTTTCATAGACACTTACTGTTACTTTTATAAGTGCCATTTAGGCTGCTTATGATTGAGAGCGTAAATTCTCCCAGTCCAAATTTAAGACCAAATATAAGGACTTTTATTTAAGAATTATCTATTCTTGTTTCTGTCTCCAGCCCACTTCTCTGCCACCTCAAAATAGTATTTATTTCAGAGAGTTAATCATGAAATGTATTCATCATAAATTGTATCAATCTGTGATCTCCATGCTGATATGAAGGAGTATAAAAAGCCTATCGAACACAGTATTAAGTCAATCAAGGGACAAGGTAATAAAGTGTGTAAGAGGTGAAGCTGCAGAGTAAGACAAATGTGGATTGGACCAAGTTGCAAATTTGTCACTTTTTAGTTGTGTGATCTTGATTAAGTATTTCATTCCTTCAGGTCCATTTACCACACCTTTAAAATGGTGTTGATAATAATACCTCATCAGTGGAATTTGTGTTTATGGAGACTTAAGTTTTTTAGAGCAATTTTAGGTTCACAGCAAAATTGAAAGGAAGATACAGAGATTTCCCATATATACCTGGCCTCCACACATGCACAGCCTCCTCTACTATCTACATCCCCCACCACAGTGGTACATTTGTTACAACTGATGAACCTTCATTGATACATCGTTACTCAAAGTCTATACTTTATGATAGGGTTTGCTCTTGATATTGTACATTCTATGGCTTTGGACAAATATATAATGACATACATCCATCATTACAGTATCATACAGAATATTTTCACTACCCTAAAAATCCTCTCTGTTCTGCCTGTTCATGCCTCCCTCACTCCAGCTCCTGGCAATCACTGATCTTTTTACTATCTGCATAGTTTTTCCTCTTCCAGAAAGTCATGTACATGGAATTATGCAATATGTAGCCTTTTCAGATTTGCTTATTTCATTTACTAACATGCATTTAAATGTCTCTCGTGGCTTTTCATGGCTTGATAACTAATTTTTTTTTTTTTTTTTGGTGTCGAAGTCTATTGTCTGAATGTGCCACAGCTTACTTATCCATTCTCCTTCTGAAGAACACCTTGGTTGCCTCCAAGTTTTGGCAATTATTAATAAAACTGTTTTAATTTCATTTGAATAAGTACCAAGGAACATGATTGCTGGATAGTATAAGAGTTTTCTTTGTTTTGTAACAAGATGCCAAACTGTCTTCCAAAGTGCCCATACCATTTTGCATTCCTACCAGAAATAAACAAGAGTTCCTGTTGCTCCACATTTGGTGTTGCCAGTGTAATGGAATTTGGCCCTCCAAAGTCGTGCTTTGTAGTGTTTCTGTCATGACCAAATGACATATTTTTAAAAGGCACTTATCATAGTACTTGACATATTCTAAATGTATATTATTGTTATTACTTGTTCTTATTCTATTATGCCAGTCAGTGAAAAAAAAATCAGTCAAAATATATTGTTAGACTTTTGTTTCTGGCCATTATGCACTTAGGAAAACAGGCTTACCCTCATTCCATAAGCAACTGGAAACTAGGTAATATGCTTGAAATGACTATTGTTAAGTGTTGGGCCACAGGCAGTGTGAGACTGCAGTTCCTGAGAAGGAAACAGATAAAATAAATGCTACCCAACAATAACCTGAAAGCACATTCCTGGAATGAGGTTTAGGATTTCTGCCTGGAAGTACATTCTGGAATGAGGTTTAGGAAGGGGTTCCCAAGCGAGGCAGGTTGGTCTTAACTGAGTTGTGGAGACTGATATCAGAAATCAAGGAGGCTATATTAGTTGGCCATTGCAAAGCAGAGTTCTGAACAGAGGAGAGCTAAGGAAAAAAAAAAAAGCTTTGGAAATCTGCATAGGAGTTCACTTGAGTCTTTGCTGCATCCTAAGTACACATATACGTCACAAGGTTGGGATAAAAAAACAACAACCCATCAGGGAGCTATAAGCTGAAGATAGCATGGAGATGTTTGAGCTGTGTGCAGCCAGAGTGGAGAGTCCTTTTGATCACTGAGAAATCATGGACAAATTCAGAATGGCTATGCCTTAGTAGTAGGGTTAAACTACACCTAGAATAAATAGAATAAATATTACTGTTACAAAAAATAAAAGCACATCTTTGCATTTAAAAAAATTTTATTTTACTTAATTTTTAAAAATTTAACTTTTATTTTAAGTTCAGGATTTGTTCATGCAAGTTTGTTATATAGGTAAACTTATGTCTTGGGGGTTTGTTGTACAGATTATTTTATCACCTAGGTATTAAGCCTAGTACCCATTAGTTATTTTTTCCTATTCCTCTCCCTCCTCCTACCTTCACTGTTAGATAGGCTCCAGTGCTTGTTGTTCCCCTCTATGTGTCCATGTGTTCGGATCATTTTGCTCCTACTTATAAGTGAGAATATGTGGTGTTTGGTTTTCTGTTTCTGTGTTAGTTTGCTAAGAATAATGGCCTCTAGCTCCATTCATCTTCCTGCAAAGGACATGATCTCATTTTTTTTTTGGCTGCATAGTATTCCATGGTGTACATGTAGCACATTTCCTTTATCCAGTCTATCATTGATGGACATCTAGATTGATTCCATGTCTTTGCTATTGTGAATGATGCTATAGTGAACATACGCATGCATGTGTCTTGATAATAGAACAATTTAGATTCCTTTGGGTATATATCCAGTAACTGGATTGCTAGGTTGAATGGTATTTCTGTTTTTAGGTCTTTGAGATATTCCCACACTGTCTTCCCCAATGGTTGACCTAATTTACACTCCTACCAACAGTGAATAATTCACTCCTTTATCTCTGCAACCTCTCTGGCATCTGTTATTTTTTGAGTTTTTAATAATAGCCATTCTGACTGGAGTAAGATGGTATCTCATTGTGGTTTTGATTTGAATTTTCTTTTTTAAAAATTTTATTTTTTTATTATACTTTAATTTCTGGGGTACATGCGCAGAATGTGCAGGTTTGTTAAATAGGTATACAAGTCCCTTAATGGTTTGCTGCACTCATCAACCCATTATCTACATTAGGTATTTCTCCTCATGCTATCTCTCCGCTAGCTCCCCACACCCGGACAAGCTGCGGTGTGTGCTGTCCCCCTCCCTGTGTCCATGTGTTCTCATTGTTCAACTCCCACTTATGAGTGAGAACATGCGGTGTTTGGTTTTCTGTTCTTGTGATAGTTTGCTGTGAATGATAGTTAGATACTGGATATTAGACCTTTTTTGGATGCATATTTTACAAAAATGTTCTCCCATTCTGTAGGTGGTCTGTTCACTCTGTTGATAGTTTCCTTTGCTACCAGAAGCTCTTTAGTTTAATTTGTCAATTTTTGCTTTTGTTGCAATTGCTTTTGGTGTCTTTGTCATGATATCTTTGACCTTTCCTATGTCCTAAATGGTACTGCCTAGGTTGTCTTCCATCATTTTTATAGTTTTGGGTTTTAAATTTGTCTTTAATCCATCTGGAGTTAATTTTTTATATGGTATAATGAATTCAATCTTCTTCATATGGCTAGACAGTTTTCCCAGCACCATTTAGTGAACAGGGAATCTTTTCCCCATTGCTTGTTATTGTCAGGTTTGTCAAGTACTAGATAGTTGTAGATGTGTGGCCTTATTTCTGGGTTCTTTATCCTGTTCTATGTATCTGTTTTTGTACCTGTTCCATGCTGTTTTGGTTACTGTAGCCCTGTAGTATAGTTTGAAGTTAGATAGTGTAACGCCTCCAGCTTTGTTCTTTTTGCTTATAATTGCCTTGGCTATTTGTGCTCTTTTTTGGTTCCATATGGACTTTAAAATAGTTTTTTCTAGTTCTGTGAAGAATGTCAATGATAGTTTAATGGGAATAGCATTGAATCTATACATTGCTTAGGGCAGTTATTTTAAGGGGTACAAGAGCAGTTTTTTTACATGGATATACTGTATAAGTGAAGTCTGGGCTTTTAGTGTATCCATCACTTGAATAATGTACTTTGTACACATTAAGTAATTTTTCATGCTTCTCTCCCTCCTATCCTCCCACCTTTCTGAGTCTCCAATGCGTATTATTCCCCTTCTATGTTCATTATTTCACTATCTATGTACAAATGTAGACATTATTTAGCTCCTACTTGTAATGAGAACATGCAGTATTTGACTTTCTGGTCCTGAGTTGTTTCACTTAAGATAATGGTCTCCAGTTTCATTCATGTTGCCCCATTAAAAAGTGGGCAAATGACATGAATAGATATTTTTCAAAAGAAGACATACGAATGGCCAGAAAGCATATGAAAGAAAATGGTCAACATCATTAAGTACCAAAGAAATGCAAATTAAAACCACAATGAGGTATCATCTTATACCAGTCAGAAGGGCTAGTATGAAAAATTTAAGGAACAACAGATGCTGCTGAGGATGCTGAGAAAAAGGAATGCTTATACATTGATGGTGGGAGTTTAATTAGTACAACCTCTATGGAAAATAGCATGGGAATTTCTCAGAGAACTAAAAATAGCACTACCATTCAACCCAGGAATCCTACTACTGGATATCTACCCAAATGAAAAGAAATTGTATCAGAAAAAGATCTGCACTTGTATGTTTATCACAACACTTACAATAGCAAAGACAGGGAATCAACCTAAGTGTCTATTAACAGATGATTGGATAAAGAAAAATGTGATATTATATATATATATATATATATATATATATATATATATATATATATATGTATCTCACAGAATACTACTCAGCCATAAAAGTGAATGAAGTCATGCCTTTTGCAGCAACATGAATGGAACTGGAGGCCATTATTAAGTGAAAGAACTCAGAAACTGAAAGACAAGCAGCACATGTTCTTCCTTATAAGTGGGAGTTAAATAATGTGTACACATTGACATAGAAGGTGAAATAAGATATTGGAGACTTGGAAAAGTAGAAGGGTGAGAGAGGTCAAGGGATGAGAAATTACTTTATGGGCACAATGTATACTTTTTGGGTGATGGATACACTAAAATCTCAGATTTCACCATTATGCAATATATCTGTGTAACAAAACTGCACTTGAACTCCTTACATTTATTTTAAAAATCTAAACATTGAAAAGTTACAGTAAGTGTATAGTATTGTAATCTTACAGGACCACAGTCATATATGTGGTCTGCTTTTGACCAAAATTAGGCAGTGCATGACTGTACTGGTAAAAGGATAGACAGAGCCACAGAACTGAATAGAGTCTAGAAATAGACCTATACATATAAAATCAGTTGATTTTTAATAAAGAATCCAAAGTAATTGAATAGGGAATGTCAAAATAATTGAATATCCATGTAAAAACATATAAGCCTTATATGATTACAATATGCATTTATCATATACATAAATTAGCTCATAGATCTAAAGGTGTAAAACTTGTACAAGAAATTATAGGGGGAAATCCTTACCAAACTGTGACAGTAATGATTATCCAAAAAAGATGAACCAGAAAATAATTGGTAAATTAAACTTCATAAAAATTATAAACTTTTGCTGTTATAAATATATTAAGAAAATAAAAGTCAAGTTATAAAATAGATGAAAACATTTACAACACGTATGTTTGACAAAACTTGTATCCAGGATGTATAAAGAACTGTTACAACTCAGTAATAAGACAAATAGTCCAATCAAAAGGGGCAAAAGATATGAGCAGACACTTCAGAAAAGAAGATATTTGAGTGGTCCATTAGCTCATTAACAGCTATTAGGAAAATTCAAATTCAAATTATAAGATACCACTACACATCTACTAGAATGACTAAAATTAAAAAGACTGACAATACCATACCAAGTGCCGGTAAAAGGTAGAGAAAGTGGAACTCATTGCTGGAGGGAATACAAAATGGAATAACCATTTTGGAAAACAGTTTGGTAGTTCCTTATAAAATTAAACATTATACTTTAGCATAAAAATCGGCAATTATCCTCAATATTTATCCTTAGGGAATAAAAATTATATAGCCACACAAAACTTTAAGTACATCATTATAGCAAGCTTTATTCATAGTAGTCCAAACTTGGAACAATATGTATGTTTCATCAACTGGTGAAAGGATTTTTAAAAATTCTGGCAGAGATGTTTGAACCGCAGAGACTCCATCTTGAGTAGGGTCTGGGTAAAATAAGACTGAGACCTACAGGGCTGCATTCTCAGGAGGTTAGGCATTCTTAGTCACAGGAGGTCTGCACAAGATACTGGTCACAATGATTCTCCTGATAAAACAGGATAAAAAAGAAGCCAGCCAAAATCCACCAAACAAAAGATAGCTATGAAGGTGACCTCTGACTGCCCTCTCTGCTCATTATACGCCAATTATAATCCATTAGCATGCTAAAAGACATTCCCGCCAGCGCCATGACAGTTTAACAAATGCCATAGCAACATCTGGAAGTTACCCTATATAGTCTAAAAAGGGTAGGGAACCCTCAGTTCCAAGAAATCCCTTCCTCTTTTCTAGGAAACTATGAAGAATCCACCCCTTGTTTAACATATCATCAAGAAATAAGTATAAGTATACTCAATCTAGCAGCTCATACTGCTGCTTTGCCTATGAGTAGCCATTCTTTTATTTTTTACTTTCTTAATAAACTTGCTTTCTCTTTATGCATTCACTTCGAATTCTTTTTTGTGTGAGGTCCAAGAAGCCTCTCTTGGGTCTGGATCAGGATCCCTTTCCAGGAACAGTGTATCCTATGATAGAAGACTGTTCTTCAATAAAAAGGGAGAAACTACTGATTCTCACAGTATCATGGATGAATCTCAAAGGCAATATGTTGAGCAGAAGCCAAAGAATACATGCTTAGTTATGTGAAACTCTAGAAGGAACAAACCTAATCTGGAAAGAAGCAGATCCATGGTGGCCTGAGACTTCAATTGGTGAGGTTGTGTGCAAGCGGGCATCAGAAATTTTTGAGGAGTGATGGCAATGTTTTGTATCTTGATTATACCGCAGTATTGGTTACACAAATGTATCCATTTATCAAAACTCACCAGTTTGTCTATCCAATTATCCATCTGAAATGAAGTTTTTTATTATATGTAAATTAACCTCAATAAAGTTAATTACCAGAGAAAAACCAAAAAGCAAAATCATATGAGCATTTGACTAAACTTTAACCTGCAGGCTAATTCTTAAGGATTAATGAAAAGTAGAAACTATTTGGAATCTTAAAACTTTATAATATGCTTTCACTGAATCCCCATACTAAACCATAATTGTATATTTTATTTTTCTTGTTTTATTAATAAACATGTTCTTGCTAATGACAAATAAATTGCCCAGTCTTCCACAGTTATTAAGATTTGAAACATCCATTTTTGTTCTTCCCACTGCTGTAATGTCAGTATGAACTAATTTTAAAAGTCATCCCCTCTCCTCTTCGAGAGAAATCTATGGCTTTTGAAGGCCTGAACATTCTGCCTCTAATTTTAGATAAAGCAGACTAAGAAGAGGGGTAAGAAAGAACATGTATGTGAGGTAGCAACATAATAGGAAGAGACCCAAAAGAAGGACCTTTGAGGTCCCTCCTTAAATTAGGGTGTTATGATTTAAGAAAACACTAATAACATTATTTGTCCTTGGGACTTAACTTAATTAAAATCTCAAGTAACTTTTACTTAGGAAGATGTACAGAGAATAATAATTTTGGAAATACCTTTATGGTTGAAGAGAAAGTAACATTAATTCTCTAATTTTTATTTAACCAACTGTTTATTTGGTGCCTCCTGATAGATCTTCTTCTTTTTTTTTTTTTAAATGGAATAAAGACTTTATTTTTCACTCCAGATTCTCAATTTTCACTTAGTTTTCAGGGTTTTTTTTTTTTTTTTTCTAATCATAGATTAGCAATTAAACACTTTTAATCAAATGATTTTAAAAGTACTAAATTATATAAGAAAAAAATTTACAATGCTATAGAAAATAAACCAATGGCCAATGAACAAAGAAAATACTATCAGCATGACTCATCATTAAATAAATGCAAATTAAAGGTAGTAACAATAACATGGGTTAGTAACAATAACAGGAACATCAAAATTACTCCTCAGTGATTTCTCAAAGAACTTAGAATGGCCGTTCGAACCAGCAATCCCATTGCTGGGCATATATCCAAAAGAAAAGAGGCTGTTGTACCAAAAAAACACATACTCATGTGTTCATCACAGCACTATTCACAATAGCAAAGGCATTCAATCAACCCAAGCACATATCAGTGGTAAACTGGATAACAAAAAAATGTGGTCCATGTACACCATGGAATGCCGGGCAGCCATAACACAGAATTAAATCATGTTCTGTGCAGCAACATGGATGCAGCCAGAGGCCATCATCCCAAGCAAATAAACGTAGAAACAGAAAACCAAATACCACATGTTCCCACTCATAAGTGAAAGCTAAACACAGGGCACTCACAGACATAAAAATGGCAACAATAGAAACCGGGGAATACAAGGTTGAGGGAAAGGGCTGAGAAACTCCCTATTGGGCACTGTGCTCACTACCTGGGTGATGGGATCCATCACACTCCAAACCTTAGCATCATGCAATATACCCATGTAACAAACCTGCACATGGACCCCGAGTCTATAATGAAGGCCGAAATTGTTTTTAAAAATATTCCTTACCAGCCTTATAAGTAGGCTATATTCTCAGCTTGCCAGAAAGACTATTTTAAGAATTCTTTTTCAAAAATTTTCCCAAGAGTTAATCTGTCGAGATAGATCTTCTTTTTAAATAAAGTTGAATATATAGATGGACTAGAAGAAAAGTTCTAAAAATTGTTATTGACTAACTCTGTTCTTTACTCTCATTAGGTTAGCAGTGGTGGAATTCTAGGCTTTCTATCTATCTGTCCATCTACCATCTGTCTATCTAACTGTGCATCTATCAATCTTATTTAATCCCCACTAGATTAAATATATATATACATTATTATCCTGAGTTTACACATGAAAAAATGAAACAATGTGAATACATGTACTACTTATATTGTTTAATTTTCTGTAATGAACACCTGCTGATTATGTAATAAAAATGTTGAACATACTTATTTAGTTTCTGCCATAAAGTTAGTTAAATCTAATTTTTAAATTTTATGAAATTTTAATGGAGCAATTTTTAATACTTGAAAAAACTTTAATGCTTCCATTTTGAACATATTTCACTTTAAAGGAGGGAATAATTTCTATAAAGTTGATTGCAAAACAACTTTTGATTACTAGAATTCTATTTTTTCAATTTTTAATATTAAGTTAGAATCTGTCTTTTAAAAGAAAATTATTCTTAAGTTCTAACTTCTAAAATCATATTTTGCAAGGAAAAGCAGTAAAAAATATAGTGTTAGTAGAGAAAGGAGTCTTCAATGCTATGAAGGACAGAGCTGGAATTTTACAGAGGTTAACTTCCTATTTCATACAGCAGGCTATTAATGGCAGAGTCTTTCTACTCTGCCACACTGCCTTCATGATACTAACAAAACCATCAAATTTGCAGAATGGGAATGCAATGTATCTTGTTTTATTTATTTGTTCACAGTAGCATTCGTGTCTAAAAGTACAACCAACAATAGTCAGGAACAAGATGCAGATAATCTAAACACTTGATCTACTTTTTACCAAGCACCATTACCCTGGCCCCACCCCCACTAAACTGTTGCAAAGCAGTATACAAAATTACTTAGCTGGATCTGTTTTCGCTTGGGATACCACTATCTTGTAGAAACAAACAGGTTGCTCTGGATTGAAGTAAGGAACAGGCATAAGCAAAGCAGCACCAAAAATTCAAATTGCTATAGTGAATTCACTAATTGAGGGAGTCATTCACTAGCATAGACAGGAGACTAAGTTAGATTCTCAGCAGTAAGATAGGGGTGTGGAGCTAAGTTACTAGAACTTCTTCCTGAATGTCTCTGAAATACTGGATCTATTTTCTTAAAAAATGTGTAAATCTGCTCCATGATACATTTTGTCACTGTTATCACCTAGCTCTCATACTTATAAGATAAATATGGAATCTGAAACACAATCTCTAAGATTATTTAGAGTTTACCTTTTGGAATATGTAAGGCATTCCTCATTTGAGCAAGTTTTAAAATAATATTGAAAATATTTCTGCCACTGAAAAATATTGCTAAGAACTAGCTTTAGAAATTAGCTTCTCTCCTATCTCCAGCTAAGCCACTTTATCTTCAGAAACATACATTTCTGAATACTAATTTGATGAAAACCATTCTAAAAATGTGAAATCACAATGAAGGTTTTCTCTGAACATCTGGCTTTGCTACCTCATGAGAGTGTTTGTCATGCAATTACATACAGTGATTCATGCTGACGCTTGAGTTGGACCACAGTTTTCATCAGGTTTTTCAATATTCTTGAAGGTTAGATAAATCTTAGGAAACCTGTAGTTGACATATCCAATTGCCTCCTTGCTATAGTTTGTAGTGACCAAGGCTGATGTTAGTCTTTTCTCACAGGGAAGGGGGAATTTAACAATGATTAGATATACAAATAGGATGTAAAATTTAATGTTTGCTTCAGTTCCTACGAACTTATGAGTTATACCTAAATTATTGGGGTAAAGAAGATATAACAGTATTTTGGGAATTTTCTCTACTTCCAAAAGAAGCTCAAGGCAACAAATCCCATTACTTGAGTATGTATTTATTTAAATTATTCATCTGATGTTATCTACATGCAAATGGAACAGAAAAACTGGCCTTTCTTTAATGTAATGAAATCCTTAATTAAACCAGAATTCAGATAAACATAACATTCAATTAATTTTCTCTCTTTTTTACTTCCTTCCTCCCTCCCTCTTGCTCTTCCTTCCTCCCTTTTTTCTCATTTCCTCCCTACTCTTTCCTCCCTTCCTCCCTGCCTGCCTCCCTCCCTTCTTCCCTCACTCCCTTTGCTCTTCCCTCCCTCTTGCTCTTCCTTCCTCCCTATTTTTTTAAAGAAAATATTTGAAGAGAAAGAAAAAAATGATAATATGGAAAACTTAAACCTAAAAAAATATAATCTTCGTGCAAAGTCTTGGGTTTAATAGCTTCTTACAGGGCCTGTTTAACTAGGCAACACCTTCAATGTTGTCCCAGGAAAAGCAACTTTATTATAATGAAAACTTTAGGGCCTGTAGGTTCCAGAACACATGTGATTCTTTGATCATCACAGATATTTACAAAATAGCAGTATGCTTCCATATATAACATTTTTAAATGAAAATTTATAATGGTTCTCTTGTTATTCCCCAATTAAACGACAAACCACAGTTTTATTGCCTGTTTAAAATAAGTTTTTAGCTGTAACGCACTTTAGACCACATCTCATGTGGATCTTTAGAGAGAAATATACCTTCTTGGAAAAAGAAAGCCCATTGGTTTGAGAAAAATGTTCTTTAGAGACGATACTCTCTTCTGATATGAAGGGGAAATGAGCTTTCAATTTATCTGATTTTTATGTCATATCTCACATTCCTACGTCAAGTTGTTCCAACAGTGTTGTTAGGATCATATATTCAAATTGTCATTATACTTCGATTTGTGGGAAGACTTTAGAGAGGAATGACTCCAGTTAGAAGTATGGCAGTGCAGGTGAAGCTGGGGCATGGGGCTACTAGATTAGGAATGTCCTGCTGAGAAGGAGATTCTTTGGCGAAGCTGCAGAAGAGCTTATCACCAAATCAACTGCAGTGAGAAGATAGTGGATTATTGAATGTGGCATTTTTGGAGGGTCATCCACATTTGGGAAGGTGAAGAAGAAGCCATCCAGAGTGCCTACCAAGGAATCCCAATGATAAACTTCTAATAATCACAGAATGACTGACATGAAGTCAAGGCCCTCAACTCTTTTTCACAGCCTCAATTCACCTGCAGTACATTCTTAATAATGAAGGGGCCTGTTATGGTGGGGATTCTCAGCAGGGTAAGGCAGGGATAGGAAGTTTAGAGTGAATCAGAATCTGGGGGAGAGTCTTGTGTCGGTTTAATTATGTCCTGGCTTGGGAGTGGGAGGGGTGAGGGGGTGGCTGTCATTGAAGCCTTGTTTAAATGAGAAGAGCCATATCATCATTCTGCTCCAAAAGAATATTGTATATTAAAGAAGAACTTTGATTAAGCCACTGCCTGAAGGGAGCATGCTTATGTACACTACCTGGTCACTAAAGTACCTTCAAAACGTGTTGGTTGTTGTATTAGTCCCTTTTCACACTGCTGATAAAGACATACCCTAGACTGGGAAGAAAAAGAGATTTAATTGGACTTAATAGTTCCACATGGCTGGGGAGGCCTCAGAATCATGGCAGAAGGTGAAAGGCACTTCTTACATGGCAGTGGCAAGAGAAAATGAGGAAGATGCAAAAGCAGAAACCCCTGATAAAACCATCAGATCTCGTGAGACTTATTCACTACCACAAGAACAGTATGGGGGAAACTGCCCCCATGATTCAAATGATCTCTCAATGGGTCGCTCCCACAACGTGTAGGAATTATGGGAGTACAATTCAAGAGGAGATTCGGGTGGGACACAGAGCCAAACCATATCAGTTGTCGTTCACCAAAATAAACTGTGTATGGAAGTTTGGGGGCAGAGAAAAATTGCTCTGTGAAATAGAGGGTGGCTGAGGTGTCACTTGTGAAGCAGTATGGGGAATCACGATTGGTGTCAATGGCAGAGCAAAACTGGAGAGAACAGGGTGAACAGAACGTGATTTCTGAAGTAATTTTGAACTTTGTTGAGTATGTCCTACAAAATCTCTAATACATTATTCATTGTTCACTAATTATTTTGTTGCAAATGGGTCATTTTGGAGAAAATGGTAGGAGATGGGGACAAACATTAATTTCTCTGGGCCTGTTGTCTCACTTGGAGAGATCATTATTCTAATCACCCAGTGGAGATAATGAAAATTTTAACCTGTCTCTAAAGGAAATTTTTTCAATCCTTGGAATAATTTTCTGAGAATGCATAGCCAATGGGGAAAAATGCTGCCTTCGAAATGCTCAAATTGAGGAAAGCAGATGGAAGAAAGGGATTTTTCTTTCTGTAAAAAATTACTTTTATGGCATGAAAATTATTTTTCTGCCCTTTATAACCATTGTTATTCTTCTGTATATTTTCCCAGTATATGTTTGTATTTTGTACAATGGTAAATATGCCATATAAATCATAGTGTCTTCCTTTTTCACTTTCATGTGAAGCACTTATGATAGTATCTGTATTTGCATGTATTTCTGTATCTCTCTTTGCATCTTCATCTATCTAATTATCAATCTGTCAATAATTTTCTGTTATCTACCAATAATCTCTGTACTTAGCTTTCTAGCACTCTGAAAATTTGTTTTCCTGAAGTCCACTTTCTAATTCTTATTTAATAACATTTTAATTTCTTTGGTTCTGATCCAATTTGATCCAGATATCACAATAATTAATGTGTTTCCTAGTGCATAATCTTTATAACCATCATTCAAAAATACTTTATATAAATGTGAAAAGATCTTCCAAAATGTACTCACATATTCCTCTGTTGTTGGATATAGAGGTGATAGTAAATTTCACTATTTAAAATAACTCTGTAATATATAACTTTATAACACAACTTTGTTTTTTGGATTATTTCCTTGGGAGACATGCATAAAGATGAAATCAATTGCTATAAAATTTTATGACACATAGTGTCAAACTGAAAAAGGCAAATATATTCTTGTTTTTATCCCACTATATCAAAGGCATTGCTTATCTGTGCTGCAATTCTTCTTCAAATCCTAAAATTTATGTGTATATGTTGTAGTTGAAGAAATCTTCATAGACATATATTTAGTGATAAAGAATGGTTTTGTGGCTCATTTTATCTTCTTGATTTCCCCACAACTATCCAAAAAAGCATAATGTGTTGAGGTTTTTTCCAGATTAAGTACTCCAAATCTTATTTGGTCAATAAAAGTATAAATGAAAGGGCATTTTCCTATTTAATTGAATAACCAAACTCTGGTGGGATGATACATAACCCTCATGTTGCTTGACTGGCTATGTGGCTGAATAAATGAATATCATCTACAAATATTACTGATTCTCTTCACTAAGGAAAAAAAGGAGTTGCAAAATTGACTGCTGCTTGCCAGTTGAAGCCTCTCTTCCTCACCCCCACTAAATCCTCTTTCTGAGACCAACATATCAGCCTAGAGGAATAAAGTTTCATAATGCCAAAAGGGCCAAGAGCGGCTGGCACAGAAATAATTGACTCAAGTGATTGTAAGTTATGTCTCATACATCTAAAACAACAAATCAAAAAAGTTTTATCATTATTTTTGTCTTCTTTTCCTTTTAGCTGCTAAATAAACTGATTATTTTACTACATTCAAAGAGGAGTTGCAATGTTAAAACTATTGATTTTGAGGATTTAAAAGTTTTTGCTGGATATAGACTCCTCTTTGAGAAAAAAGCAGTGCCTTATTTTCCTAAACAGAGTAATATAAAATGAAACAAACCACCTTCTCCTCCCATTACTGTCCCTAAACAGACTATAATCATGAATATAGCAATTATTTTCTTTGTAGCAAGAAAGATCAATGTTGCAAATTTTAGGTCATAGCTGAACATATAAAGTATGTTTTATAATCAGAAAATAAATTATAAAGTTGAATATTAATACTTAAAATTTATTGAGATTCTGGCAATATAAAATTAGATGCATTAATGCAAATAGATTACAATTTCAAGAGTAAATTTTATTAAATGGTAAGAGTATATTTATGTTGATATCTCATCCTATATTAAAATGTATTTATAAAATTCAGATTGGATATTTCAATAGTTCATCAACTTTTGATACAGCATATATTTTAGTGTGCTTTGAAACAGCAGGTAGTTGTTTTTTCATGTGACTTTTGATTAATGTTCTTAAAAAATAAGCTTGGTACCACTCATGGCACTTGGATAAAGGTTGTATTTGATTTTTAGCCTATGGAATTTGTGGTGGGAGCCCAGCCAAGCATATTGCAAACTTAGTTATAGGCTATTTAGAGAGAGAACAGCCAATTGGTGGCAGGAAGGACTTGGACCCCACAATCTGCTACTTAATTTTTTAGTTGTTTGTATGTGGGCCCAAAAACACAATTCATATTCATTCCATCTTCAGGTTTGAGATAGTCCATTAGTTGCAAAAATTCCTTAGTGATTAATCATTTGGAAGACAAGTGCTGTCTTTTCCATAAATGTTTATTCTTCATCTTACCATGGAAATAATTCCTTGAAAAATTCACATTTTGAGATTAGGTAGACCTGTGCTGGACTGTCCAGTATAGTAGTCACTAGCCACATGTGGCTATTTATATTTTTATCTAAATTAACTAAAATTAAAGAAAATTAAACATTCAGTTTCTTTGTCTCACTCAGCACATTTTAAGCGCAAATATTCACAAGTGGCATGTGGCTACTGTATTAGACAATGCAGGTGTAGAGTTATAGGACTTTTTGTCATTGTGGACACTATTAGATGGTGAGGAGCTAGATTAAATATTTTACAAAATATCTCTTTTATAATTACAACCTTATATCTTGCTTGATTTTTAAAATAACAAAGAGCAAATAAATGTGAACAAAAATAGTGTGTAATAAAAATGAGTGAGTTACTCTAAAAACATGAAGTTTCACTTTTTATTGTGGTCTATATGAGTTTACACTAAGATGAAAACAGATTTTACATGTATTAGTATAGCAATACTCAAAGGAAACTTGATAATGTTTACAAGCTGGGCCTAGAGGCAGCATTTGAGTAGGTGCGGCCAATACTCACATAATCACAGGGGCAGGACAATTTCAAGGTGATCTCTGAATTATTCATCTAGTGAACTTTTTTTCCTGTCATCTTAGAATTGTATTTTTTTTCTACTTCAATTTTTCAAAAGTTATTGAAGAATTGAAAGGAAAAATATGGTGCTCTGCTTGAATAATGGTAAAATTTTGCTTTCCTTTACTCAGTTTTTTTTGCGACAAAATGGTAATTACATCATACTTTCTATATTGCAGAAAGATGCTTTCTTAGTCCAGATACTACACAACTATGTCACATCTAGACTTGACTTGGATTATTTCTTTTACATTTTGATATACATCAAAAAGTAAAAGTCAATACAATTTTAACTTAGTTATGAATAGCAGGTCACAATATATCTTTATTATTACCTCACCACACACAAAAATCAATATAAACATAAAAGATAAAATAAAATAGATCTTGGAAGAAAGCATGAAATAATATCTTTATAACCCTGAGGGTGGGCAAATATTTCTGAATGCAGAGGAAAAAATGGTAAATGTTATTATGTTGAAATTAAGAACTTCTGTTTATCAAGACACCATGAAGAGAGTGAAAAGGCAAGACAGAATGGAAAAAATTTGTAATACATATAACACACAAAGTATTTGTGTCCAGAATATACAAGTCAATAAAAAAGACTGAAATCCCAATAGAACCATGTGCAAAAGTCATAAACATAAACCTCAAAAACAGGATGTCTAATACATATAATTAATGATAGGAAAAGTTGTTCAGCCTAATTAATTGCCAGGGAAATGCAAATTAAAACTGATTTCTTAATACATACATCAAAATGGCAGTGATGAGAAACACTGCAAATGCCAACACTTGCACTTGCTGATTGGAGTATAAATTTGATCAAACTCCTTGGAAAACTATTTGACATTAAAGTTGAATATATGTGGCATTAAAGTTGCAAGGATATATATATATATGTATATATCTATATCTATATCTGTATCTATCTATCTATATAAAAAATAATATATTGAAAGGGAATTGCACCCTTTCAGCTGCAATTCCACTCCCAGATTTATACCCAATAGAAATGCATGCAAATGTGCACTAAAAGCGTGCACAAGAATCTTCAAAGCAGCATTATTTACAAGAGCACCAAACTGGACAGAATCCACATGTTCATCAAGAGTAAAATTGATTCATCTTGGTCTGTTTCTACAGAGAAATACTACACAGCAGTGATAATGAATAAACTCTAGAGTTTTCGGCAGCATGGATGAATCTCATAAAAAAATAGTATTAGGTAAAAGAAACAAGACACAGGGTACATAATTTATTAATCTATTTATATAAAATTCAAAAATCATGCGAGCCAATATATGGTATTAGCTAACGAGGACGACTGGTACTCTTGGAGGAATAGTGATTAAAAAGAGAGTGGATACATGGGTGTTAACTTTGTGTGCACTTATGATGAACACTTTTCTGTGGGTATGTAGTTTTTAAAATAAAGATGATAGAATGTTTATTTACAAAATTAAGGAAAAATGATCATTAATGTATGATTTTGTCACAGAGATTTGCACCTGTGCAAAGGTCTTTGACAAAAGTCCTGTTGTTAAGTGCATCCAAAAAGATTAAGGTAGAAAGTCTAATTATTAATGTCCACTTTTCTGTTGTGAGAGGATCTACAGAAAATAAAACCCTACATAAATATGAACAAAAAAAATCTTCCTGGGGCTTCAGAAGAATCTAATTGGTTCTCAGAAAACATAAAGGAAAATCTAATGTACCCCTCAGCAGGACTTGGGTTTTCCATGTCCTATGAGAGGGTCACAGAGTCTTCTGGTCATCTGAATTCCAAGGATAAGGCACTCAGGTGTCGCTAAAATCAACAGTATAGGCAGGAGGGGAAAGACAGACCTGATTTGAGAATGTTTTCTTTTAATACGTACTGACCTCAGTGACCTTTGAGGGCTGTCAGAATGATGGCCAGAGGAAGCCTTGAAGCATATGCTTACTCATGATGTTACTTACATGGACATCAGTCCAGAGAACTCACAGGGGTGGTTATAAAATGTCCTCCGATCACTGTGGGCCTCTTTCCAATGACATGCCAAGCTGCATGGACCTGAGCATTTTGTACTTACATATGTATACACATGTATACATGCAGTTTGTGAATGTATTCAACGAATAATTAAGGGGGGGTCTGTTTTGTGCAAGTCATTTGTAGAGAAGGCAAAATGGACCCAATGCTGCTGTTGGCAATTAAATATATTTTGAATTCTCTTGGGATAAAATCATGCTACCAATTTTTTTTTAGTACCAAAAATCTGCTAGTGAAAAACTGTATGGTCAATTAAGTCCAGAAAACTAGACTAGAGCTCCTCGACTGCACTCCTCACAGTTTATATACTTTATGCCAAAAGAAGTTAAGCTCATTAGCTTCTAGGATATTTCTAAGTGTTAATGTACACAAGCTAAAACAAACACTGCTTAATTTTTTCTGAAACTAGTCGAAGGGCATTTACAATAGGAAATATTCCTCCTAGAATACATTAGAAAAAAAAAGTTTTAAAGGAGAATTTTTATTTTGAAAAAGTAAATTGCAGAAGGGTTTAAGAAGAATCACTAAAGTGCATGAGTAAAGTATTTGAAATAATTCCAAATTATTAAAAGAACAGAGTACTTTTTATTACTTTGCCAAAAGAAAGATTATTTTGTTGTTTGAACGACTTGACTCATTAAAATCTACTTATATAGGTGATGAATTTTTTGGGTGAAAAGTTCTCAACTTTTAGATAGAGAAATATGATAATTCTTTGAGTACATCTGTCCATGAGGTAGGGGTCCACGAAGAAGAAATTTTAGCTTGAGTGATATGTTTCGTCTATGAATATTGAAAATGAACCCCATGAGACCCACATTTAATCTACATTCACTGGAAACACTTGTACCTTTTACACTCTGCTTATTCATGCAACTGGATTAACTAAATACATAAGCTGCTGCTTTCAGCTCTGGTCCTCCTGTTTTCTGCTGGTAAAGGTCACACTGACTCATACACGAAACCCTTTGTTTATATCTCAGAGGTAGCTGACCCTGTTGCACCTGCTTTTGAATATCTGGCAAGAGACAGCCTTGCAAATGAATATGGCTCTTTCAAGAGGTTGCTTATTTTAAAATGAAATTAGCATTTCCATAGGTGCCAAACTGCTGGCAGAGGAGAATGGAGACCTCTGTGTAAGTGAAGACAGGTATATTGTGGAATTGCGGCAGCATCTGCATGTTCACCTTACCCTATAAATAAAGCCTCTAAATGATTGCTGAATGAATGAACAAATGAACAGAATAGTTATCTTTGACCCTTTTTACCTAATTACTAACATTTTATTTTGTTTATACGGACCTATTCTATAACTATGTAAAGGAGGAAATGTGATTTAAGCACTTCCCTTTTTTTCATAATACCCCTTACCCTTCCCTAAATGTCAACCATGTATGTTACATGGACTAAAGTCATTACTGTGACAGCAACTGATATTCAATCATTATAATTAGCCTCCTTTTGGGTTAACTAGTGCTCAAATCTTCCAAAGGAAATGGAAAGAATCAAAAGGGTATACCAGATTAAACGAGGAGGTAGGGAGGCACTGAATGTAATACTATGAGGTTAGATTTCATTCTGTGATCCAGTGAAGAACGAGTGGATATCTGGGAAAGGATAGCATCGACAGATGTGTACACTAGAAAGAAAGTTCTGGTGACCATAAGTGTGATTGATTGGGAGAGATTCTAGAGGCAGGATGTTCAGTTCAGAAGTCATCTCAATAATACAGGCAAAAAGACAATCTCTGTTATTAGCCATTAGGATAATGGTTACCCTTATGGGCAGTAGAGACTGAGAGAGATTACAAAGGGAGTCCTAGAGTGCTGGTGAAATTCAGCTTCCTGATCTTGGTGTTGGATATTTGGATTTATTCACTTGCATATATCCGTTGCAAATAAAGCTGTATATTTTGTATGTCTTTCTGTATGTATACTTAATAAAAAAAAAGGGTAAAAGAAAAATAATGACACCTGAATCATTGTAGTATGAATGAATAGCATAAGGTCATTTGCAGAGATAGAATGCCACAAAGATTTGTACAATTACTGAAAAAGGAAAATAAAGAAGAGAAGAAAATCAAAGGTGACTTCGAGATGTCTTAGAAATTGAAAATATTTCATTTATACAGTTAGAAATCTCATGAGGAAGGACTGCTTTTTGGAAGCAAGTTAATGAGTTCAATATTGGGTATTTGAGATGCCAATGAGATAGTTAGGTAGGACTAACAAATAAGCAAATGTGAATGTTGCTTGGAACTCAAACGAGAGTTAAAAATGGAGGTTATTGGAAGTTATACAGACAGAAAAAACAATTGAAATGGTAAAAATAAGGAAAGCCCTAAGAGAGTAATGAACAAAAGAAAATTGAGCACTAAACCTAGAAAACTGTTTCTGTTTCAAAATTTTACTTTATGATAGCCTAGTTCATGACATAGTAATTCTGGAATAAAATGTGTAAAATATATAGTTTTCTTTTTTTATGTGATGAGGTTTTAAGTCTTTTTAATTTTTGTGTTTTTCAAATTGTCTTTAGTGGAAACATATTATTTTTGTAGTTACATAAGAAAGTTACACAATGAAAAAATATTTCATGTAGAATGACAGGATACTGAGATAGCAGAGTTGTCTGGATAATATCTGACAACAACAATTACCCATGATTTATGACTATATTTTTTTCTAGAGAAATATATATTTTTTAAACTTTAATGTTTAAAATTTTTCTGACAAAAATATTTGACTAAGTTAGGTTAGTGACTTTTGGACATACCAAATTAACCTCATGATTTGCACCTTCTTTGTGGTCATTTTTATCAATTTATATATGTTTAAGTAAGGGAAATATAGATATATTCTCAGTGCATAATCTATAAAGGGTAAGAGACATAATACTAACAAAGTATTATTCCAACAGAATAATTTAATTGGAATACAGAAGTTCTATTTTAAAATTCAGATGTGTTATTTTTTGATTTACTCCTATTTCAAATGTATTAATTAGTTTATTAATTGAAAAGAGGTCTTATAAAGGATTAATGGAAAAGTCACATTATTAAAATAAATTTCATAAACTGTTTTAAAAGGTTTCACTTATCAATATAAACTTTCTGGAAATCGTTGCTATTATATAATATGCATAAATCTACTCTGTGAACACTGTAAATTTAACCTGACAGTCGTAATTTCTTTTAAGCTGATGTATGTATGTGATGACACCATTTAAAACCATGTGACACTTGTGTTGACAGGGGTTTGTTTTGGCTGTCACATGCTAGAGATCAGTGACATACACCTACCTTGACAAAGAGCTTTGTGGAGACACTCAATCTGCTATCTTTATCTAAATAAAACATAGAAAGGCTGGTTTTCTGCAGCCATTCAGCCCTAGAAAGGAAGGTTCATCAGTTGGTGTATGTTTGAGGTATGGAGAATATTTTCTTTGAGATTACATGGTAATTTGTATGCTTTGTAATAAAAAATATTTGTTTAGATTATTGGTTCTTAGAGAGCAAGATTTATTTTATATTCCTTAATATCACCTGATACAATATGCTGTTACCTTCCCTGAAAGACATGCTCATTACTTGTTATAAAAAGGTAAAGTGATTAACATTTGCAACATTTTACTTCTTTAAGAGAAGTGTTTTTATATTTTTGTTCTTCCATAAATATATATAACCTTTGAAACTAGGGGACCAGAAAAATTTACTTGTTGTACCAAGAAATATTAATAATCTTAGATTAATATAGATGATGACTATTTAAAAGACAAATTGAGTTTTTCCTTTAATTGGGTAAAATGATTTTTTATATTCTTAGAAGGATAAGATTATAATATGCATTTCTCTCATGGTCTGTTCCTTTCAGTGCCTAATATGCCATAATGCTCATTATGGAATTCCTACATATGGAAAGAATATCCTAATTTCAACCCCCTATTCATTCTCACCCTTGTCCCTGTTTTTTTGAAACCCTTCAATATAATGAACACATTCATTCCTGGCCCCTCTTTGTTTCTGAGGCAGTTGATGGACTCTTCAGGCAATGACGATTCAAGATGTCGGGAGGAACAAAGCCAGGACTGTCACTAGCCTGCCTTTCAAAATGTTCCAATCACATATTAATCCTTTTCCAAATAGATGTTGGACAAATCCATTTTGACCCAGAACCAGAACAATGAAGCCAAATCTAGAATCATCCATTCTGGCTAAGGTTGAACCACTGGCAAATACATTTTTCAAAATTTCGTTTTGTAAGGAATTAAATCCAATTCCTTTCCACATGGAGAAAAGCCAATTATGAAAGCTGATGATTGTAAAAGTGAGACCAAAGAGCCACAGGACATATTTATTTTGGAAAGAAAGTTAAAAGACTAAGAAGTTAGGACATAAAATATTTTACACTGGTTTAGATTAAACTAACAGTTTAAAAAATAAATATTTTGCATTTTTATGCAGATGTCCAAGATAAAAAAAGCTGTTGTACTAAGAGAAAACTTAAGATTTCTGGAGAAAAGCATCCATAAATGCCTCCTGCATAAATGGTTCCTGAAGTATATGCAAAATGGGAAGGGGCAGCATTTACAAGATTTTTTAAAAAGTTTTATTCAAAGAAAATATATTCTTAAAACCATTCAGTCAGGTTGATGTTTAAAATAGAGGTTGGTAGTCTCTCAAATGTGGTAGGTAATTGCTTTCTGGATTCCAAGGAATGGTGGTTAGGGATAGAAGTGACTGGAGCAATGAGATTTGCTGTCAGTTGTTTTGTCTCTAGGTGGTGCATAATAATAAAGTCAGTGTAGTTTCTAAAAAAGAGCAGAGAAAAGGATGTGGTGGCCCCATCTGGCTCTCATGCTACCTCATGTGGTATCACAGGAACCCCATACCAGTCAGATTCCAACAGGAAATAGATGGCAACATCCAAAGTAAGAAAATTAGACAGGTATTTACTTACAAATGAATGATTTATCCTCTATGGCTGTAGGAAAAATTCATGGGATACTGCAGTAACCTGGGCTGATTCTAGCTGCACTATTATCACACCTAGGTGGGAAGGGATATGGGGAGGGATGGTTTCTTGGAATCTGAAAGGACAGTCTCATGTGGATTAGAAGGCCTTGAGAGAAGCAGTGGCTTCTCTCTTCCATGGCCTTGCTTTGCTTTCTCCCTCTGATCTCCTGCTGAGGCTCCACACTGGCTGAGTTGAAATCTAAGTGGAAGCCAGAGGGTGGAGGTGATGAGATGGGGAGAAAGGGGAGTGTTGATGGAGTCCATTAGCAGGGCATGGTGGTGCGTGCCTGTAGTCCCAGCTACTTGGCAGACTGAGGTGGGAGGATCACCTGAGCCTGGGGAAGTTGAGGCTGCAGTGAGCCATGATCACCACTGCACTCCAACGTGGGCAACAGAGCAAGAGTCTGTCTCCAAATAAATAAATAAATAAATAAATAAATAAATAAATAAATAAAATAGAGGGTAGAGAGCAGGTGGAGAAGGGTAGAGAGGAAAGCTTGAGGGGTTAACTGAAGACAACTGGCACTGACCAGTTCAAGTAGCTGCCAATGACCAGGTGAAACTAAAAGATTCTGCCTCCCATCCTCACCTCAGGGATCTACTTATTTTTTTCCTTTTCCCCTTGTGCTTCAATGAAACCAGCTTATTTCTACTTATTCTCTTATGATTTTCATTCATAATATAACCCTTTATGAATTTGAAGATAACAATTTCTTCTGCTTTTCTTGTTAGTATCTTGAACTTAATTTATATCCAAAACATCTATTTTCTTTCTCTCTGACTGCCCTCTGGACTCTCCTAAAAATTTTCATCTGTTAAAAGTAATGTTTGATATTACACATACTTTAATTGTTATTTGTGTTTGCCCACACAAATAACTTGTGTGTGTGTGTGTATTACTCAAATTCTAACACATGTCCATAACACATGTAAATGCAAGAAGCTCTTTCTCATCAAGACCATTTTGAATTGTAGTTCAAGAATTAACAGTCTGACCTAGTTTAGTAACATTTGTAAATTTGAGAGCATTTTCCTCATTCATTTTCTGGATTATCAAATAGGAAGATTGAAAAAGCTCAGCCTCATGGGTGACACTTCTGAGCATTCAGGTGATATTACATGGTGTGGAACTCTTTTAAGACATGAACTTGAAACTAGACATTGACTCTATTAGTATTAGAATGGTCAATATTATCTCACTCTAGTTAGAGATGAAAAGTCTTTAGGGCTGGGACCAAAGTTTGTTTCTTAGAATAATACTAATTCTGATTAGTTACCCAACCTAGGCTACCTACTTTGTGACTACTATAGAGTGAAAGAGTTATAATACGGTTTTATCTTCACAATATTATATTCTTCTTAATGAATTTTTAAATAGAATTTTCTAGGATGAAACTTCCCAGAAAAACTTTATTTTCTTTAAGAGACAGCGTCTGTCTCTGTCACCCAGGCTGGAGTGC
This sequence comes from Theropithecus gelada, assembly GCF_003255815.1. Lineage (NCBI taxonomy): Eukaryota > Metazoa > Chordata > Mammalia > Primates > Cercopithecidae > Theropithecus > Theropithecus gelada. The sequence continues at coordinate 80,614,633 of NC_037671.1, read as the reverse complement.
AGCTTTCAAACCGCTAGGCTCACATAATCCTCCTGCCTCGGTCTCCCGGGTAGCTGATTCTACAGGCACATGCCACTATGCCCAACTACTTAAAATTTTTTTAAACATAATTTGTAGAGACAGGGGGTCTCATGTTTTTGCCCAGACTGGACTCAAACTCCTGGCTTCAAGCATTCCTCCCACCTCGGCCTCCCAGAGTGCAGGCGTGAGCTGCCATGCATGTCCAGCCTCTGACAAACATTTTTTCCAGACTTTGGTTAATGTACAGACTTGACTCATCAATTTTCACATGATTCAAAAGTTGTGTAACAGACACGGTTAATGCCCCTTGGATCCCTTTCACCAGGTCTGTCTCCCAGCTTCTCTGTGCATTGCTGCTAAATGCTTGTACCTGTCATCTCCAGGGGCTTTCTTTTAAACACTGGAGACTTCTTGTCCTCAAAGACAGCCAAAAGGCTGCAGAGTTTAGTAAAATATCATTGTTTAATTTAAATACGTGTAAGTAAATTGTGATAATTTCTGTGTAATAGAGGTACAGAGTTTGGGTCCTGGTACATAATAGTCTAATTTCTATTTATGACAAATAGTGTTTAGTGAAGAAAACAGAAGATATATTACGCATTTTAAGCATAAAATGATTTACATACAGTCAAGTATAATGGTAATTGTTAGACGAGCTGGGGGAAACAGAAGCCAGGCTGGTCTCCTAGGAATGACTCGTAGGATACCATGGACTCACCTGTTACAGGAACTATTATCTCTCCTTTAATCAAGAAAGATGGGGAATAAGAAGGTTGTCATTGAAAAGAGTAAGTTCAAGAACATGCTACTGCAGCTGCAGTCAGGATCCAGAAGGAACAATTATTGCAACTGCCTGAACACTCTATGTGGAGCCCAGCTGCCTCAGTGGCAAGTGCCTCTCAATACTCATGAGGTTGGTGATTGGATGCTGGAATCTCTGTAAACATTCTTGGCAACGGAAAACAGTGAGAAGCAGTAAGAAGTTGGCCTCCACTTCATTTATGCATTCCAAATATCTCATGATTGCTTTTAATTGACAGATCTGTTTTTCAGCTAAAATCCGATCTGCAAAAACATCTGAGAAATGAAGTTTTAAGATTTCTACTCCTTGAAGTACTGGACAACATACTTGAAGGAGGTGGGCATACTTGCTGAGTGCCAACCAGGGCCATTATGTTATATAATTCCAAGGGACATCATTCATAACGCAAGTGGTGGCCTGGCAGTGCCAACTGACCATTTCACTCACAATACCAATTACAGATCATCTAGAGTCAAGTGTTTAATTTCAAGTATCACATTTAAAAATACATGTTAAAAATAGTGTGCGTTCAAGGCTGGCCATCAAGATGGTAAGGGATTTTAAAATCACATCAAAAGATAAAAGAAGTAGAAATGGAAATTAAAATAGCAATCTATAAGCATTTGAGGAAGCAGGTGTAGACTTGCTGTGAGTTTCATTGTGTGGCAGAAAGATCAGTACAGATACGTTAACAACGAAGCAGGTTTTAGGTTGAGATTTTCATTTGAAATTTCATCTAATATTCCTTTAAATATAAGATTCTATGACTGAGCTTTTCTAGATATTTGCAGATCGATCTAGAATCTCTGGACACTATTTGGAAGATTCAACGTATGATTTTAACAACTCCTTCATTTTTATTATTTTAAAAAATTAATTCTATCATCAGTTCTTAAAAAAGGGTATGTAATTTTTTCATCTCTTTTACCTCATTACTTGTATTTTATTCATAAATTCAGTTTTCCTTCTCTTGTACTTAAATAGTGGCTTTATATCCTATAAGGTTTCAAGAGGAATATGCTGTAAAATTAATAAGGCTTTATTCATTAATATTTTTATTTTTTGAAAATATTTAAGTGTTAGGAAACAAATATTACAGATGAATTTGGAAAAAAATAAGTGAAAGCATAGATTGACAGTTTGGGAAATTGACAATGAAAATGAATTTTAACAAGAAAAAATGCAAAATATATTAATAATTTGAGAAATAATAATCCCAAACTCAAATATTTTATGAGCAGAAGACTACTGTATTGCCAAAGGAGACATAGATGAAACCAGAGGGCAAATGATTTTGCCATGTGTGGTGTCAATAAATTAAGACTGATGTAACTTTCGCCTGCTAAGGAAGGATCCTCATAGACAGGGTGGAGATGGTTTTACACTTTCAACAGTTCAATTGTCAGCTTTGAGCAACTGAATTCTAGAAATAAATGACAGAAAGCTGAGAAGGTTTAAGGAAGCTGTTAGGTAAAAATGATTAAGGGCCTGAAGATAGAGACACAGGAACAATAGAGAAATTGTATACTAAAGCTGGGAAAGTAACATTTTAAAGGATATAGACAAATATATAAATAAAATACCTCAAATGAAAATTCATTTTATGTAACTGATCAATCTGGGATACTTCCATGGGGTATATTTAAAGTAACTTTTTTAGATGAAAACTCACGGGTTGGGCAACAACTAAAATTAATTCCCATCCTTTAGAGGAGAAATAGGGAAATAAACATTCATACCAAGTCAATAATTGCTTAAATAAATTACATATCTCATAAATTGTAATATACATTACTTGTGAGTGGAAGAAAGCAATATAAATAATGTCTTAAAACTATGCATGCAAAATAGGACAAAGTTTAAATCTAAACGACTAGTATGTAGACAAAGTTGAGATTCAAATACAGCAGCTCTAATTTTGGTAATCTGTGCAATTTGAATACAGTAATTTTTTTCTGGAAAATTAAGGGCACTTTTCATGGTATACTTTACTCTCATTTCCCCAATTGACAACTCTCAACCATCGTACCATAAATTGTGCATTGTGTTCCTAAGTAACAGCATTTTTCATATGTTGAACAGAGCCTGTTCATTGACTGTTGTGTGATCCTGAAAGTAATTAGCTTAACTACTTACCCTTAGGCTGTATCTCTTCTTGATGGCAAAACTTTAGAAACATAGTGAATGTTTTGATTAGAATGTTTTGAGGGGCCAATGTACTTTCCCACACAACAGTTGCTTAGACAATGGTGACAAGCATAGATGAAGAAGGAGAGGTGGGCAGCTCTCCATTAGGCCAGAGTTTATCAGCTTGTTGATGTGACTTTGGGATATGAGATTTTCCCTGTGGAAAAAGCAGAGGAGACCCACTCTGAGGGAGGCTGGCTAGTGTACTGGTTAGTCCACGTGGTTAGTCAATAACCACGAGGCCGTGTACCTATGTATATATCACCTACCATGTGCCAGTCACTCTTCTATATGCTATGCATATGTCATCATTAATTTTCTTGGATTTCTGAAGTAGATATTATTATATCATCTTCATTGTATAGCGAATGAAATTGAAGTGCAAAGGGGTCAAGCAACTCACACAGGTACACACAATAATCAAACCCAGGCTCTTAACCATTGATTGAACTCTACTGCCTCTATTACCGGGCATGAAAAAGAGAGCAAGTAGTATTATTACTTTATCATTGTAAACAGAAATGTTGGCTTATATTTAAAATAGAAAAACATAATTAATGTTAAGCTATTTTTCTATCTCTTCTGGATCTTGTTGCTTCACAGGTGATTTGTTATTTCAATTTTTAACTGATAGACTATAGAGATTTTTCCCAATGAATTGATGTGAGGAGACATAAGGTAGGTTGGAGTTATTGATGCTTCCTTCTTATTTGAAGATGTGGCTAGAGCAGAAAATAGCAGGGAGTGCATCACCATTTTCTTGCTGGCAGAGCCATACTTGTCATTCAGCTTCATCCAAGAATCCATCTGGTACCATCAATAGGGGAAATAGCTTGGTCAATAAAAAAATCCTCTGTGGTAGGGTAACTAGGTCCTTGAGCCAGACTTGGGCTTTATTGATTTGTCCACCTTATTGAAAAATTTAAAAATATATATTTTTAATAGCATGTAGACCCAGCTGGCATAAGGGAATCTCATTTGTAATAATAGCAAATTTTAGAGATTTTTACTGTTCCAAGTAGTGCTAGGAGAGGTACAATGACAAAAAATAAAAATAAATTTATTTTAATGTTTGACTCTGTGCATTTGTAGACATTAAAAAGGGACAGTTTTTAATATATTGACTTAAAATTGATTTTATTATAAGTACTGACATTCTAACAATACCTGTTACATCTCCATGAACCATAATGGTAACTACATTAATTGTTTACCATATTCTTTCTGGAATGTTTTACATCGTTGCTTTCCATATTGTAGCACTTGAAGTTTCCAATTACCTAAGTTACTTAGCCAGAAATAATGGCAGTACAGCTTTTTCTTGCTAGAAATTTCATATGTTTCTCTTTCTAGTGTATGCTTTACGAAAATAAATAACAGGCAACTGACTTGTATCTTCATTCATGCCCCATTTGGAGCCGTAGTTCTTAACTTTGGAAGCCTAGCAGAATTATTCAAAAAGATTGTAAAAACGTAACTCTTCTTTGGCTCCATCCAAAGAGATTTTGATTTAATTGATTTGGAGTAGAGTCCTAGTATCAGAATTTTTTTTAAAGCCCCCCCTCCCCCGTGGGACTTAGAAACAATGTTTTAGAGTTATTCTTCAGTTTGCAAGTGTTTGAGATGTCTATTCTCAAATACACATTTTTCAAAACAAAGATGATTTATCTGAACCATGAATAAGATATTATAGTCAACTTATAATAAATTATTGGCTTTATTTTTTCTTCTTACAAAAAATTTTTGTTCATGATTTCTAAAAATCTAGGTCCTGAACAACCATGTAGACATTGTATAGCTTTTGGGTTTTACTTGGTGGAACAAAAAGCCACGGGGAAGTTTTTAGCATAAGGCATAATGTGATTTTAATTTTAATACAATCACTTGAGCTGCTGGGTGAGACTTGACTATTGTGGACAAGGTAAAAGAGATACTGTTTGGGAGACTATAACTATGATGTGGATGAGAAATGGTGGTAGCTTGGGCCAAGGTGGTAACAATGAGGGTGGTCAGAAGTTGCTAGATCCTAGACACATTCTATCAGTGAATTCTGCAAGATTTGCTTTTAGATTGGATGTCTCCAAAAAGGGGGAGGAGTAAAAAATGATTTCAAATGGAAGTTAACTTGCCATTAATCAACAGGTGGAAAACTGTGAGAAAAGAGGTTTGGGGAAGTAAAAACAGGATTTTAGCTCAGTACTAAGTTTGAGAAACATCTTAGACATTAACGAGAAGAGCAATTTAGCTTTAATATCTTGAACATTTACCTGTTGCTGGAATATATAGATTGCGATCTTTCATACAGTTTCCTTTCATACAGGGATGATATTTTACATTCATTCTTTATGCTCCGCATTGTCAAGCAAAATTGTGAAGTCTTCAGTTTCTCTGTAAGTCTGTTGATTTGTTATGTAAAGAGTCAGGAATGCATAATAAATCAGACATGTGAATTCGGTTTCATATAGTCTATCTTTAAAAATTCAGTTTAGTATTATTTATATTCTATGTGTTAGTAAGTTCATGTGCCTTATTATCCAAAAAGCACAAGAAAAAAAAATATTTGGCAGATAGAAGAGAAAAGCTCTCCAGCAATCAAATTCTGCGTGGAAAATGTTACCGGAAGTGGTCCTGTACAATACACACGTTTATAGGAAGAATATCGCTTGTATTTAGTCTATGTTTTAACTCACTCGGAATGAAAACTTATGTCTTAGGAGGTATAGCCAGGAAATATGATAATGACCTGGACTGAGGACCAGTTAGATCCTGGCAGGAGCAGGCATATAAGAGCAATCTTGTTGGCATCTTACTAAGTTGATGATGGTATATTATTACCAAGCCAAGAGTTCAAAACCAAATTATAATGACATAAAATAGCTAGGTAAGTGATTGTTTTTAAAGGAAGGCTCTCAAGTGTTTTCTAACAAGAAGGAATGTATGTTATTGAGTTTTGTTGTTGCTATCTTTGAATAGAGTGTTTCAGCAAAGTAGCTTGACTCAGGCATAACATAACCTGTTACTTTGTGAGCCTAAAGGTAAAGACTGCCAGTGGATGCCAAATTAAAGCACTTTCTAATTGTCTCATTCTCTGACACTAGTTTCCTGACAAAATATATACTTAGTATGTACTTCGAATTAGCTTGGTACAAAAAGAAAAGAAAAGCAGAAAAATGAAACTATTACTTTTCACTTTTCCATGGGTCAGAATAACTAAGCAAGAATACTCGGAGAAACTAAAAAGGAAAAAAATGTGATACAAAAGGAAGTTTCTACTTCTTATGAAAAATCAGAAAATGAAATGCACAAGGTATCACTAAATTCAAAATATAGTGAATTTTAGCTGGAAGACATCAATTATGTTCAAATGAAGCAGTTCATTATTAGCCTATTAATTCAATTTCAGGTATTAGGTTTATGCTGAGATGATGATTAAATCCAAAGATATGACCTATCTTAGATATACTTGTTTATTCCACATGTTGATATATCTCTCCTCAAACATCATATATGACTAAGAACTGGTATAAAAGCATGTGTTCATGCTTTCTTTCAATAATAACATTATAGAAAGTTCTCATGCATTTGGGTAGGATAAAATTTTTCTAGTCTATGTACTATTCCCTTAGTTGTATAGTTTGGTTTATTTTAAGATTAGTTGGCTTTGACACTTTTTTTTTGGAATTTGCTCATCTTTATTTTTATTTTATTTTTTATTTATTTATTTTTATTATACTTTAAGTTATAGGGTACATGTGCACAATGTGCAGGTTTGTTACATATGTATACGTGAGCCATGTTGGTGTGCTGCACCCATCAACTCGTCATTTACATTAGGTATATCTCCTAATGGTATCCCTCACCCCTCCCTCCCCACAATAGGACCTGGTGTGTGATGTTCCCCTTCCTGTGTCCAAGTGATCTCATTGTTCAATTCCCACCTATGAGTGAGAACGTGTGGTATTTGCTTTTCTGTTCTTGCGATAGTTTGCTGAGAATGATGGTTTCCAGCTGCATCCATGTCCCTACAAAGGACTCCTAATGCTATCCCTCCCTCCTCCCCCGACCACACAACAGGCCCCAGTATGTGATGTTCCCCTTACTGTGTCCAAGTGATCTCATTGTTCAATTCCCACCTATGAGTGTGAACATGCAGTATTTGGTTTTCTGTTCTTGCGATAGTTTGCTGAGAATGATGGTTTCCAGCCACATCCGTGTCCCTACAAAGGACACGAACTCATCCTTTTTTATGGCTGCATAGTATTCCATGGTGTATATGTGCCACATTTTCTTAATCCAGTCTGTCATTGATGGACATTTGGGTTGATTCCAAGTCTTGGCTATTGTGAATAGTGCCGTAATAAACATACGCATGCATGTGTCTTTATAGCAGCATGACTTATAATCCTTTGGGTATATCCCTAGTAATGGGATGGCTGGGTCGAATGGTACATCTAGTTCTAGATCCTTGAGGAATCGCAACACTATTTTCCACAATGGTTGAACTAGTTTGGAGTCCCACCAACAGTGTAAAAGTGTTCCTATTTCTCCACATCCTCTCTAGCACCTGTTGTTTCCTGATTTTTTTAATGATTGCCATTCTAACTGGTGTGAGATGGTATCTCATGGTGGTTTTGATTTGCATTTCTCTGATGGCTAGTGATGATGAGCTTTTTTTCATGTGTCTGTTGGCTGTATGAATGCCTTCTTTTGAGAAGTGTCTGTGCATAACCTTTGCCTGAGTTTTGATCGGGCTGTTTTTTCTTGTAAATTTGTTTGAGTTCTTTATAGGTTCTGGATATTAGCCCTTTGTCAGATGAGTAGATTGCAAAAATTTTCTCCCATTCTGTAGGTTGCCTGTTCACTCTGATGGTAGTTTCTTTTGCTGTGCAGAAGCTCTTTAGTTTAATTAGATCCCATTTGTCAATTTTGGCTTTTGTTGCTGTTGCTTTTGGTGTTTTAGACATGAAGTCCTTGCCCATGCCTGTGTCCTGAATGATATTACATAGGTTTTCTTCTAGGGTTTTTATGGTTTTAGGTCTAACATTTAAGTCTCTAATCCATCTTGAATTAATTTTCGTATAAGGAGTAAGGAATGTTCCAGTTTTAGCTTTCTACTTATGGCTAGCCAGTTTTCCCAGCACCATTTATTAAATAGGGAATCCTTTCCCCATTTCTTGTTTTTGTCAGGTTTGTCAAAGATCAGATGGCGTAGATGTGTGGTATTATTTCTGAGGGCTCTGTTCTGTTCCATTGGTCTATATCTCTGTTTTGGTGGCTTTGCCACTTTATGATTAATCATAAAATGATAAATAATAACTCAAGCTTTCTGTTGTTATTTGGGTTTTTCTTTTCTGTTTCAAATTGGGATGAAGAATTTATTTAGAATCCTGGGCTTGTGGATGTCGGTAGAGTAGTGGGTAGGGCGCATCAGGGAACATAATTCTGCATTTTGTGATACATTGCAGTCTGGAGCCACTTATATTCTAAGGCAGAACCTCGCCAACAGGTCAGTGTTAACAAAGCTATCTTCTGCTGAATTTTGTTGTCTTTGTGCTGATAAAATAAAAGTTGGGAAAAGGGTGAATGTCCTGCAAAAGCAATTATAATCAAAATGAGTCATAGTGCTAAAAGGTTAAGCTGCACGTCTACATTTACAGTACATACGTCATTCCAGTGATTCTTAACTAATTAACAATATCACCAGGATCTTTTGTTACTGTCACAAATCTCTTAGACTTATGCAGTAGAATTTTTTTCTTTCAAATTTTATGTTTGAGCTGAGAAGAGGCTAGAGCTTTTAAAGTTAAAAAAATACTTCACATTATCATTCATTTTTTATGAAATTTGAAAATATTTCTAAAATGTATTTGTGTAAAATTGTTTATAGTTATATTGCATAATTTTTGCATGTGCAGAACTTTGCCTATTCTCTTGCCTGAGGCCAAATATATTCACTTTTTGTGATAACATTCTGGTCATTAAATCCAACTAAACTTCCTAATATAAAGGCTTTTTTACAGGAGATATATTTCCAAATTGTCAATAAATGTCATGCTTTTCCATGTTGGCTTAGCAATAAACAGGCAGGGATTAAATAGGATTTCAATATAAATTCTTCACTGAAACAGTCATTATTTTGAGTTAATCACATTAGAAATGCAGCTTTCAGACACCTAAAGATCAGATCACTATTAGAATGCAAAATAAATAAAAGTACGTCACTCCTGGCATCTATAATTATAATTCTCCTAAATCCACATTGCCCCATTACCAGCCAACCTTAGACTAAAACCCTTAAGTGCTTATTTGATACCAGTTGAGATTATATTAATAGCTATTTACCAGCGAGTCAAGATTTCTCCCTCTCCACTGGGACTCTAATGAGGTTTGGACCCAGATGACTTTGGGAAAGTCGAGCCCTATAGGTCCACTCCTTTATTTGCATGGGGAAATATCCTCAAACTTTGACTTCACTGTCCATCTGCTCTCTGGAACTTAAAGGCACAGGCTTCTAGATCTGTTACCATGCAGAAATCATGCTGGCCCGGTTGCCTATTTCTTACAGAAACAATATGGAAAGCATCTGTACTGCTGCAAAATAGTACCTCTTAGAGAAAGTCCTGTTATGTTGGGAATAACTATTTTGATATGCTTACTGGTACCACACTAAGGGGATGCCTGAATGAAACTAGGGTTGTTATGGTTGAGTGTTAACAGAGTAACTTCTGCTATCTTTCAATAAATTGTGTTGCCTTTTACAAAATTTATTTCTGCCCTTCTTCTCTTCCTCTGCCTCCCTCCCTCCTTTCCTTCTTTCCTTCCTTCCTTCCTTCCTTCCTTCCTTCCTTCCTTCCTTCCTTCCTTCCTTCCTTCCCTCCCTCCCTCCCTCCCTCCCTCCCTCCCTCTACATGGAAATGAGTGAAATATGAGTTTAGGGGCAGAGTGTAATTGTTTTGACAAAGTTGAGGAGAGGGCAGACAGAGAGGTTGAGTGTAATTGCTGTTAAAATAGTGGAGTCTTTGGAGAAAAGGGAGATTTAAGAGTTGTTTGCCATGAAATGTGCCGTATAAATTCTTCTTTTCATTTTTGTTGTTGTTGTTGTTGACATCTTTAACAAATTTAATGCTGCTCAACAATACTGCATGTGAGTGGGCCACTCCGAACAGAAGTTGAGAGTGCCAGGGGAGCACTGACTTCAGCGTTGTACCAGAGGAAAACCTTTTGGCAAAAGTCAATGTGTAAGACAGACTGACCAGAATCTATTTTTGTTTGCCAGGTAATTACAATTGGAGATACAAGCAAAGATATACTGCCTCTCCAGTTAATCAGCAGGAATGACTCCCAGACATGAAAACAGAGTGCCATTTTAAGAAATGATAAGCCTGGCAAACTCTGGCTGGACACATCCAGAATGTTCTACTCTATTCATTCAGTGTGAGCATGAGCATTTTCCTGGAATTAATGAGACACATGGTAAGATTCCAATCTTAAGGGAATAAATCTAGACCTGTTTTCAGAAAAAAAAATGCTGAAATTAGAAACACTTCAAGCTAGTTTGGTTAAAAAAAAAAAAAAAAAGAAAGAAAAAGAAAAGTCTACATTAGTATAAAGTTCTTCCCCCAGAATGATCTTGGAGCATCAGTGTGGAATATTGACCAACACCATATATTTTCATGTTTAGACCCAAAATGACACATGTAAAGTGCCCCTCAATTTTGAAATCTTTATCATCTGCACCAATTTCAGGTCACTAGAATAACCTGTAAGCCACTAAAGTTTCTCAAATGCTTTGTTCACAGTCCACATGTAGACTCCATGAAATTCTTACTTCCTACTAGAATTTGATGCTAGCATGACTTATGTAGTCCATCTTCTATGTGTGAATAGTTCAACAAATCTGCGTTTAAATATTTTAGTGATTTTTCTGTTATTTCTCTTCAATGGGAAAATAAATGTCAATCTTTCAGGTGAACAAATTTAATAACTGGTTGGATGCTGGTTACCAGATAAATTTCAAATCAACTGTTTATTAAATGCTGCATATATTTTAGGCTCTGTGCTAAGTACTGAAATGATTTAGGAAAACTAATAAAAGTGTCTCATATTTCAGCTATTGTTATGAGTTTGATTCAGACTCGTACAAATCTTCTTTTATTCAAAAGGCTTTTAAAGCATATAACCTAGAAGGTTCTTCATAAAGATTCCTTATAGTACACTCATCCCACAGACTTTAGCCTTATCAACCTTGGTGGCCTAGCAACAGTAGAAGATTTTATTTGATTTTTATTTAAAGAATTTTTAGTGACAGTGCCTTTGACTTCTCTAGTATTCATGGTCATTTATGTGGATATTGCAGATTATTAAGGCAATTTATCTTGGCACTTCGGATATATCTTAGTTCCTGAACTTTATCATTAGAATCAAAGTTATCTGTTACTGTGTAGTACCACTGCAGTTTTTGGTCATTAACAGAAAGTATTTTAAATGGTACCTGCTCTTTCAAAAGATAGTTTTGAGTGTTTCCTTTAGAAACGCTAGAATTTATGTCCATTATCCTACTGGAAAAGCAGTGATTTGATGTAATTTGGCCTTGCGCAGGACATGGTTAGTCAGAACTCAGACTGCATAGCCTATATGAATTTGACCCTATGGCAAGAGCTTGCATTGCATATCACAGTGGCCTCTCTGTTAGGTATTTCTCCTTAATTCCTGTGATTCAAAGAACAATACAGTCCTACTAGCTAAGTAACTTTCATGATCTATTTAGTGGAAAAATATTAAAATTGACTTCAACCAATAGACCTTTGAAAGACTTCCCTGAGAATTTCACTTAGAGGTGAATTTCACATTATGTCATCACAAAAATTTCCAGTGTTGAAGATATTCATTGCCTTCACTGACCTTTTTTCCTTTTTTTGAAAAATACTTTTATTTTAGTTTCAGGGGGTACATGTGCTTGTTTGTTGCCCAGATATATTGTGTGATGCTGAGATTCGGCGAACAAATAATACCGTCAACCAGGTACAGAGCATAGTACTCCATAGTTTGTTTTTCAACCTTTCTTTTCCTTCTTTCCTCTTTCCTCTAGCATTCACTAGTTTCTATTATTGCCATCTTTATGTCTATGAGTGCCTACTGTTTAGATCCTAGTTATAAGTGAGAACACATGGTATTGGGTTTTCTGTTTCCTGCATTAATTTGCTTTGGATAATGACCTCCAGGTACACCCATGTCCCTGCAAAGGACATGATTTCATTTCTTATTATGGCTGCATAGTATTCCATGATGTATATGCACAACATTTTCTTTATCCAATTCACCACTGATGGGCACTTAGATTGATTCTGTATCTTTGCTATTGTGAATATTGCTGCCAGAAACATGCAAGTGCATACTTTTCTTTTCTTTCATTTTTGAGAGGGTCTCACTTTATTACCCCAGGCTGGAATGCAGTGGTACAATCACGGCTCACTGCAGCCTTAACTTGCTTGGTTCAAGCAATCCTCCTACCTCAGCCTCCCAAGTAGCTGAGACTACAGGCATGTGCCATGATGCTTGGCTAATTTTTGTTTATTTTTTTGTAGAGACTGGGTCTATCTTCGCCAGGCTAGTCTCAAACTCCTGGGCTCAAGCAATCCTCCCGCCTTGGCCTCTCAAAATGCCAGGATTACAGGCATGAGCCACTGTGCCTTGCAAAAGATTTGTTTTCTTTTGGATATATACCCAGTAATGGGATTGCTGGGTTACATGGTAGTTCTGTTTTAAGTTCTTTGAGAAATATCCAAACTGCTTTCCACAGTGGCAGAACTAATTTACACTCCCATCAACAGTGTATAAACATTCTCTTTTATACACAGCCTCATCAGCATGTGTTTTTTGACATTTTAATAACAGCTATTCTGATGGGTGTGAAATGGTATCTCATTGTGTTTTTTTTTTTTTAAGTTCAATAGGTTTTGGGGGAACAGGTGTTGTTTGGTTACATGAATATGTTCTTTAGTGGTGATTTCTGAGATTTTGGTGCACCCATCACCTGAGCGATATACTCTATCTAATGTGTAGTGGTTTTGGTTTGCATTTCTTTGATGATTGGTGATATGGAGCATTGTATTCATATGTTTGTTAACCACTTGTATGTCTTATTTTTTGAGAAATGTCTGTTCATGGTTTTGTACATTTTTTTAATGGAGTTGTTTTTGCCTATTGAATTAAGTTCCTTATAGATTCTGGATATTAGACCTTTGTCAGATGCATAGTTTGTGAATATTTTCTCCCATTCTGTAGGTTGCTTACTCTGTTGATAGTTTCTTTTGCTGTGCAGAAGCTCTTTAGTTTAATTAGGCCCCACTTGTATGTTTTTGTTTTTGTTGCAATTGCTTTTGAGGACTTAGTCATAAATTCTTTCCCAAAGCTGATGTCCAGACTGATTTCTCCTAGGTTTTCTTCTAGGATTCTTATAGGTTGAAGTTTTACTTTTAAATCTTTAATCTATCTTGCGTTATTTTTTGTATAAGGTAAAATGTAGCAGTCCAGTTTCATTCTTCTGCATATGGCTAGTCAGCTATCCCAGAATGATATATTGAATAGGGAATCCTTTCCCCATTGCTTATTATTGTTGACTTTGTCAAAGGTCAGATGGCTGGAGGTGTGTGGCTTTATTTCTGGGTATTCTATTCTGTTCCATTGGTCTATGTGTCAGGTTTTGTACAGTACCATGCTGATTTGGTTACTGTATCCTGATGGTACAGTTTGAAGTCAGATAATGTGATGCCTCCAGCTTTGTTCTTTTTGCTTAGGATTGCTTTGGCTATTTGGGTTCTTTTTGGTTCCATATGAATTTTAGAATGTTTCTTCCAGTTCTGTAAAAAATGATGTTGATAGTTTGATATGCATACTGTTGAATCTGTAGATCGCTTTGGGCAGCATGGCTATTTTAATGATATTGGTTCTTTTAATACATACACACAGAGTGTTTTCCATTTGTTTATGTTATCTGTGATTACTTTTAGCAGCGTTTTGTAGTTCTCCTTGTAGAGACATTTTGCTTCCTTGATTAGATGTATTACTAGGTATTTTATTTTGTTGTTTTGGCGATTGTAAATGAGATTGCATTCTTGATTTGGCTCTCAAACATTACTGATGTATAGAAATTTTACTAATATTACTGATCTTTCACATATAATTTATATCCTGAAATTTTACGAAGTTAACAGTTCCTGGAGCCTTTTGATAGTCTTTAGGGTTTTCTTGATATAGGATCATATTGTCTGCAATGAGAGACAGTTTGACTTCTTCTTTTCCTATGTGAATGTCCTTTATTTCTTTCTCTTACCTGATTGCTCTGACTAGCACTTCCAGTACTATGCTGGATAGGAATGGTGAGAGTGGGCATCCATTTCTTTTTCCAGACCTCAAGGGGAATTGTTCCAAATTTAGCCCACTCAGTATGATGCTGGCTGTGGGTTTGATGTAGGTGGCTTTTATTATTTTTAGGTATGTTCCTTTGATGCCTAGTTTCTTGAATTTTTTTAATCATACATGGATGTTGGATTTCATCAAAAGCTTTTTCTGCATATATTGAGATGATTATATATTTTTTCTTTTAAATTCTGTTCATGTGGTATATTATATTTATTGATTTGCATATGTTGAACCAACCCTGCATATCAGGAATGAAGCCTACTTGATTGTGGTGAAGTAACTTTTTGATATGCTTTTGAATTTGGTTTGCTAGTATTTTGTTGGAGATTTTTGTGTCTAGGTTCTTCAGGGATATTGGCCTGTAGTTTTCTTTTTTTGTTGTTGTGTCTTTGCCAGGTTTTGGTATCAGGTTGATGCTGGTTTCACAGAATGAGTTAGGGAGGAGTTTCTCCCTCTTGATTTTTTGGAATAGTTTTATTAAAATTGGTACCAGGTCTTCTTTGTACTTCTGGTAGAATTCAGCTATGAATCTATCTAGTATGAAACTTTTATTGGTTGGTAGGTTTTTTATTAGTGATTCAATTTTGTAACTTGATATTGGTCTGTTCAGTGTTTCAATTTCTTCCTGATTCAATCTTGGGAGATTGTGTTGTCATAATTGTATTAATGATTCAATCTTGGGAGATTATGTGTTTTCTCTAAATTTCCTCTAAATTTTCTAGTTTGTGTGCATGGAGGTGTGCTTAATAGTCTTTTGTGATATTCTGTATTTCTGTGGGATTGGTTATATTGTCACCTTAGTCATTTCTGATTGTGCTTATTTGGAACTTCTCTCTTCTTTATTAATCTAGTTATTTTTTCTTGTTATCCTTTCAAATAGCCAACTTTTACTTTCATTGTTTCCTTTTGCTTTTTTTCTATTTTCTTTTTTTATATTCTCTGTCACCAGGCTGGAGTGCCGTGGCACAATCTCAGTTCACTGCAACCTCTGCCTCCCAGGTTCAAGTGATTCTCCTGCCTCAGCCTCCCAAGTAGCTGGGACTACAGTTGCGTGCCACCACACCCATCTAATTTTTGTAGTTTTAGTAGAGACGGGGTTTCACCATGTTGGCCAGGATGGTCTTGATCTCTTGACCTCGTGGTCTGCCTGCCTCAGCCTCCCAAAGTGCTGGTATTACAGGTGTGAGCCACCACGTCTGGCCATTTTGTAGGTATTTTTGCATCTCAATTTTATTCAGTTTCACTCTGATTTCAATTATTTCTTCTGCTAGTCTTGGGGTGTAGTTTATTCTTGTTTTTGTAGTTCCTCTAGGTATAATAATAGTTTATTAATTCAAGATATTTCCAGCTGTTTGAGGAAAGCATTTAGTGTTATAAACTTTTATCTTAGCATTGCTTTTACTGCATCCCAGATATTTTGGTATGTTGTGTCTTTGTTTTCATTTATTTTACATAATTTTCTGATTTTTGCCTTAATTTTATTGTTTATCCAAAAGTCATTCAGGAACAAGTTGTTTAAATTCCATATAATTGTGTGGTTTTGAGATATCTTCTTGGTATTGATTTTGATTTTTATTCCACTGTTCAATACTATGGTTAGTATAATTTTGATTTTCTTTTTTTTTTAGTTTATTGAGATTCACTTCATGGCTGAGAGTGTGGTCAGTCTTGGAGTATGTACTGTGTGCAGATGAGAAACTTTTAAGTCATTATATTCTCTGCAATATCAAATGGTACGAGTAAAGTATTCATTTTTAATACTGTCACAAATTTATCAAATGTGTGCATTCTAGGAGGGATCTTATGATGAAACATCTTGAGATAAACTAAATAGAGTCCTCTTGATTTTTTGGGTGGGGGGAGGATGGGATCTCGCTCTCTTGGCCATTCTGAAGTTCAGTGGCTATTCATGGGCATGATCATAGCTCACTACAGCCTCAAATTTCTGGCCTTAAGCAATCTTCCCACCTCACCCTCCCAAGTAACTGGGACACAATTACATGCCACCACACCCAACTCTCTTGATTGTGTTTAACATGGAATAATCTTTTCAGCATATGAGTTCTGGGGATTTAGCTCACTGCAAGCTTTTTATTTCCTCCTGGGTATTTATTTTAATTAGAGAATCAGCCTAAGTTTTTGGTAGCACTGCAAGACTGCTTATCAGTTGTTTACCAGTTTAGATTGTGCTTGCAATTACACTAATTTCAGTTTATTAGGCCCCTACCAGTTTGTTTTTTGATAAGACGGCACTCTGGTCACCTGCTGTTGAGAGAGCAGAAAATAGACAAGAAATAAGCAAAATTTCAACAGTATCAAGAACTACTTTGAAGCAATCTTATCTTCATCCTTCAATCCCATTATTAAAAATTATGATCTCAAGAGGAATAAAACATAATACAAATAATATTGAACTATGGATATTGAACTACATACTAACTGTAGTTATGAACAGTTTAAGTTTATCTGGTAGAAATACATTTATTGTATAAGATATTAGTAACCAAAGAAAATGTTGAAGAAATAGAATATGAGCACACCTTGTATTCTTGCTGTTTGCTTTATTGTGCTTTACAGATACTGTTTTTCAAATGAATTGAGGGTTTGTGGCAACTCTGCTTACAGTAAGTCTATTGACACCATTTTTTTCCAGCAGCATGTGGTCACTTCATGTCTCATTGTTAAATTTTGGTAATTCTTACAATATTTCAAATTTTATTATTATTATTATATTGTTATAGTGATCTGTGATCAGTAATCTTTGCTGTTTGCATTATAATTGCTTGGGGGAGACTTGATCCATGCCCTTGGAGGCAAGTCCCTCTACCAGTAAAAAGATTACAACCTGCTGAATACTTTTTAGTAATAAAGTATTTTTAAATTAAGGCATGCATTTTTTTGATTTTTAAATTTTGTGGGTACCTAGTTAGGTGTATGGTATGTATGTACATATATACATGAGACATTTTGATACAGGCATACAATATGCAATCACATCCGAGTAAATGGGGTGTCCGTCACCTCAAGCATTTTCTTTTACATTACAAACAACCCAATTATACTCTTTCAGTTATTTAAAAATGTGAAATTAAATTATTTTTTACTATAGTCACCTGTTGTGTTGTCAAATAGTAGGTCTTATTCTTCCTATATTTTTGTGCCTATTAACCATCTCTACTTTTCTGCCAGCCCCCACTACCCTTCCCAGCCTTTGGTAGCTATCCTTCTTCTCTCTATCTCCATGAGTTCAATTGTTTTAATTTGTAGTTCCCACAAATAAATGAGAACACTTGAAGTTTGTCTTTCTGTGCCTAGCTTACTTTACTTAACATAATGACCTCCAGTTCCATTCATATTTTTGCAAATGACAGGATCTCATTATTTTTTTCTGACTGAATAGTACTCTATTGTGTATACGTACCACATTTTCTTCATTCATTATCTGTTGTTGGATACTTAGGTTGCTTCCAAATCTTGGGTATTGTGAATAGTTGTTCAATAAACATGGGAGTTCAGATATCTCTTTGATACTCTGATTTCCTTTCTTTTGGGTATACAGCTAGGAGTGGGATTGCTGGATCATGTGGTCACTCTATGTTTTGTTTTTTGAGGAACCTCTAAACTGTTCTCCATAGTGGTTTTACTAATGTACAATCTCAACAATGGTGCACAAGGGTTCCAGCATTTGTTATTGCCTGGCTTTTGGATACAAGCATTTTAACTGGGGTGAGATGATAACCACATTATAGCTTTGATTTTTGTTTCCCTGATGATCAATGATATTGATATGTTTTGGCAGTGTCCCCATTCAAATCTGATCTTGAACTCCCATGTGTTGTGGGAGGTACCTGGTGGGAGATAATTGAATCATGGGAGCAAATCTTTCCTGTGCTGTTCTCATGATAATAAGTCTCACAAGATCTGATGATTTTCAAAAGAGGAGTTCCCCTGCAGCAGCTCTCTCTCTCTCTCTCTTTGCCTGCTGCCATCCATGTAAGATGTGACTTGCTCTTCCCTGCCTTCTACCATGATTGTGAGGCTTCCCCAGCCACATGGAACTGTAAGTCCAATTAACCCTCTTTCTTCTGTAAACTGCCCAGTCTCAGGTATGTCTTTATCAGCAGCATGAATATGGACTAATACAGTAAACTGGTACCAGCACAGTGGGTGCTGCTGAAAAGACTCAAAAATGTGGAAGCAACTTTTGAACTGGGTAACAGACAGAGGTTGGAACAGTTTGGAGGGCTCAGAATAAGACAGGAAAATGTGGGAATGTTTGAAACTTCTTAGAGACTTCCTGAGTGACTTTGACCAAAAGCCTGATAGCAATATGGACAATAACATCCAGGCTGACGAATGTAAAAGAACAGAAATTATAACAAATTGTCTCTCAGACCACAGTGCAATCAAACTAGAACTCAGGACTAAGAAACTCAATCAAAACCACTCAACTACATGGTAACTGAACAACCCGCTCCTGAATGACTACTGGGTACATAACGAAATGAAGGCAGAAATGAAGATGTTCTTTGAAACCAATGAGAACAAAGATACAACATACCAGAATCTCTGGGACACATTTAAAGCAGTGTGTAGAGGGAAATTTATAGCACTAAATGCCCACAAGAGAAAGCTGGAAAGATCTAACATTGACACCCTAAGATCACAATTAAAAGAACTAGAGAAGCAAGAGCACACATTCAAAAGCTAGCAGAAGGCAAGAAATAACTAAGATCAGAGCAGAACTGAAGGAGATAGAGACACAAAAAACCCTTCAAAAAATCAATGAATCCAAGAGCTGGTTTTTTGAAAAGGTCAACAAAATTGATAGACCGCTAGCAAGACTGATAAAGAAGAAAAGAGAGAAGAATCAAATAGATGCAATAAAAAATGATAAAGGGGATATCACCACCGACCCCACAGAAATACAAACTACCATCAGAGAATACTATAAACACCTCTATGCAAATAAACTAGAAAACCTAGAAGAAATGGATAAGTTCCTGGACACATACACTCTTCCGAGACTAAACCAGGAAGAAGTTGAATCCCTGAATAGACCAATAGCAGACTCTGAAATGGAGGCAATAATTAATAGCCTACCAACCAAAAAGAGTCCAGGACCAGATGGATTCACAGCTGAATTCTACCAGAAGTACAAGGAGGAGCTGGTACCATTCCTTCTGAAACTATTCCAATCAATAGAAAAAGAGGGAATCCTCCCTAACTCATTTTATGAGGCCACCATAATCCTGATACCTAAGCCCGACAGAGACACAACAACAAAAAAAGAGAATTTTAGACCAATATCCCTGATGAACATTGATGCAAAAATCCTCAATAAAATACTGGCAAACCGAATCCAGCAGCACATCAAAAAGCTTATCCACCATGATCAAGAGGGCTTCAACCCTGGGATGCAAGGCTGGTTCAACATATGCAAATCAATAAACGTAATCCAGCATATAAACAGAATCATAGACAAAAACCACATGATTATCTCAATAGATGCAGAAAAGGCCTTCAACAAATTCACAGCCCTTCATGCTAAAAACTCTCAATAAATTCGGTATTGATGGAACGTATCTCAAAATAATAAGAGCTATTTATGACAAACCCACAGTCAATATCATACTGAATGGGCAAAAACTGGAAGCATTCCCTTTGAAATCTGGCACAAGACAGGGATGCCCTCTCTCACCACTCCTGTTCAACATAGTGTTGGAAGTTCTGGCTAGGGTAATCAGGCAAGATAAAGAAATAAAGAGTATTCAATTAGGAAAAGAAGAAGTCAAATTGTCCCTGTTTTCAGATGACATGATTGTATATTTAGAAAACCCCATTGTCTCAGCCCAAAATCTCCTCAAACTGATCAGCAACTTCAGCAAACTCTCAGGATACAAAATCAATGTGCAAAAATCACAAGCATTCTTATACCCTAATAAGAGACAGAGAGCCAAATCACGAATGAACTCCCATTCACAATTGCTTCAAAGAGAATAAAATACCTAGGAATCCAACTTACAAGGGATGTGAAGGACCTCCTCAAGGAGAACTATGAACCACTGCTCAGTGAAGTAAAAGAAGACACAAACAAATGGAAGAACGTACTATGCTCATGGATAGAAGAATCAATATCATGAAAAGGTAATTTATACATTCAATGCCATCCCCATTAAGCTACCAATGACTTTCTTCACAGACTTGGAAAAAAACTGCTTTAAAGTTCATATGGAACCAAAAAAGAGCCCGCATTGCCAAGACAATCCTAAGTCAAAAGAACAAAGCTGGAGGCATCATGCTACCTGACTTCAAACTATATTACAAGGCTACAGTAACTAAAACAGCTTGGTACTGCTACCAAAATAGAGATATAGACCAACGGAACAGAACAGAGTCCTCAGAAATAATACTACACGTCTACAGCCATCTGATCTTTGACAAACCTGACAAAAACAAGAAATGGGGAAAGGATTCCCTATTTAATAAATGGTGCTGGGAAAATTGGCTGGCCATAAGTAGAAAGCTGAAACTAGATCCTTTCCTTACTCCTTATATGAAAATTAATTCAAGATGGATTAGAGACTTAAATGTTAGACCTAAAACCATAAAAACTCTAGAAGAAAACCTATTTAATACCAGTCAGGACATAGGCATGGACCAAAAGCAATGGCAACAAAAGCCAAAATTGACAAATGGGATCTCATTAAACTAAAGAGCTTCTGCACAGCAAAAGAAACTACCATCAGAGTGAACAGGCATCCTACAGAATGGGAGAAAATTTTTGCAATCTACTCATCTGACAAAGGGCTAATATCCAGAAGCTACAAAGAACTGAAACAAATTTATAAGAAAAAAGCAACCCCATCAAAAAGTGGGCAAAGGATATGAACAGACACTTCTCAAAAGAAGACATTCATACAGCCAACAGACACATGAGAAAATGCTCATCATTACTCACCATCAGAGAAATGCAAATCAAAACCACCATGAGATACCATCTCACACCAGTTAGAATGGCCATCATTAAAAAGTCAAGAAACAACAGGTGCTGGAGAGGTTGTGGAGAAATAGGAACACTTTTACACTGTTGGTGGGACTGTAAGCTAGTTCAACCATTGTGAAAAACAGTGTTACGATTCCTCAAGGATCTATAACTAGAAATACCATTTGACCCAGCCATCCCATTATTGGGTATATACCCAAAGGATTATAAATCATGCTGCTATAAAGACACATGCACACGTATGTTTATTGTGGCACTATTCACAATAGCAAAGACTTGGAATCAACTCAAATGTCCATCAGTGACACACTGGATTAAGAAAATGTGGCACATATACACCATGGAATACTGTGCAGCCATAAAAAAGGATGAGTTTGTGTTCTTTATAGGGACATGGATGCAGCTGGAAACCATCATTCTCAGCAAACTATCGCAAGAACAGAAAACCTTGAGGAATCGCCATACTGTTTTCCATAATGGTTGAACTAGTTTACAATCCCACCAACAGTGTAAAAGTGTTCCTGTTTCTCCACATCCTCTCCAGCACCTGTTGTTTCCTGACTTTTTAATGATCACCATTCTAACTGGTGTGAGATGGTATCTCATTGTGGTTTTGATTTGCATTTCTCTGATGGCTAGTGATGATGAGCATTTTTTCATGTGTCTGTTGGCTGTATGAATGTCTTCTTTTGAGAAATGTCTGTTCATATCCTTTGCCCACTTTTTGATGGGGTTGTTTGTTTTTTTCTTGTAAATTTGTTTGAGTTCTTTGTAGGTTCTGGATATCAGCCCTTTGTCAGATGAGTAGATTGCAAAAATTTACTCCCATTCTGTAGGTTGCCTGTTCACTCTGACGGTAGTTTCTTTTGCTGTGCAGAAGCTCTTTAGTTTAATTAGATCCCATTTGTCAATTTTGGCTTTTGTTGCCATTGCTTTTGGTGTTTTAGACATGAAGTCTTTGCCCATACCTATGTCCTGAATGGTACTACCTAGGTTTTCCTCTAGGATTTTTATGGTATTAGATCTAACATTTAAGTCTCTAATCCATCTTGAATTAATTTACGTATAAGGAGTAAGGAAAG
This sequence comes from Theropithecus gelada, assembly GCF_003255815.1. Taxonomy (NCBI): domain Eukaryota; kingdom Metazoa; phylum Chordata; class Mammalia; order Primates; family Cercopithecidae; genus Theropithecus; species Theropithecus gelada. The sequence goes on along the minus strand of NC_037671.1, from coordinate 80,592,114 downwards.
GATCCAGTTTCAGCTTTGTACTTATGGCTAGCCAATTTTCCCAGCACCATTTATTAAATAGGGAATCCTTTCCCCATTTCTTGTTTTTGTCAGGTTTGTCAAAGATCAGATGGCTGTAGATGTGTGGTATTATTTCTGAGGACTCCATATGACCCAGCCATCCCATTACTGGGTATATACCCAAAGGATTATAAATCATGCTGCTATAAAGACACATGCACACGTATGTTTACTGCGGCACTATTCACAATAGCAAAGACTTGGAATCAACCCAGATGTCCATCAGTGACAGACTGGATTAAGAAAATGTGGCACATATACACCATGGAATACTATGCAGCCATAAAAAAGGATGAGTTTGTGTCCTTTGTAGGGACATGGATGCAGCTGGAAACCATCATTCTTAGCAAACTATCACAAGAACAGAAAACCAAACACCGCATGTTCTCACTCATAGGTGGGAACTGAACAATGAGATCACTTGGACTCGGGAAGGGGAACATCACACACCGGGGCCTATCATGGGGAGGGGGTAGGGGGGAAGGATTGCATTGGGAGTTATACCTGATGTAAATGATGAGTTGATGGGTGCTGACGAGTTGATGGGTGCAGCACACCAACATGGCACAAGTATACATATGTAACAAAGCTGCACATTATGCACATGTACCCTAGAACTCAAAGTATAATAATAATAATAATAATAAAAAGAACAGAAAACCAAACACCGCATGTTCTCACTCATAGGTGGGAATTGAACAATGAGACCACTTGGACACAGGAAGGGGAACATCACACATTGGGGCCTATTGTGGGGAGGGGGGAGGGGGGTGGGATAGCATTTGGAGATATACCTAATGTAAATGACGAGTTAATGGGTGCAGCACACCAACATGGCACATGTATACATATGTAACAAACCTGCACATTGTGCACATGTACCCTAGAACTTAAAGTGTAATAATAAAAAAAAAATCCAGGCTGAGATGGTCTTAGATGGAAATGAGGAACTTGTTGGGAACTGAAATAAAGGTGACTCTTGTTATGTTTTAGCAAAAAGATGGTGACATTTTGCCCCTGCCCTAGAGATCTGTGGAACTTTGAACTTGAATATCTGGTAGAAGAAATTTTGAAATGGCCAAGCAGTCAGGAGGTGACTTGGGTGCTGTTAAAGGTATTCAGTTCTATAAGGGAAACAGAACATAAAAGTTCAGAAAATTTGCAGCCTGACAATGTGATAGAAAGAAAAATCACATTTTCTGAGGAGAAATTCAAGCCAGCCAGCTGCATAAATTTGCGTAAGTAATGAAGAGCCAAATGTTAATCCCCAAGGCAATGGAGAAAATGTCTCCAGGGCATATCAGAGACCTTTGTGGTAGCCCCTCCCATCACAGGCATAGGAGTAAAAAGTAGTTTTGTGGGCCGGGCCCAGGGTCCCTGAACAGTGTGCAGCCTAGGGACTTGGTGCCCTGTGTCACAGCCACTCCAGTCATAGCCGAAAGGTGCCAATGTAGAGCTCGGGCCATGGCTTCAGAAAACACAAGCTTCAAGCCTTGGCAGCTTCCATGTGGTTTTGAGCCTGTGAATGCACAGAAGTGAAGAACTGAGGTTTGGGAACCTTTGCCTAGATTTCAGTGGATTTATGGGAATGCCTGGATGCCCAGGCAGAAGTTTGCTCTGGGGGGGAGGGCAGTGTGGAAGGGAAATGTGGGGTGGGAGCCCCCACACAGAGTGCCTACTGGGACATCACCTAGTGGAGCTTTGAGAAGAGGGCCACCATCCTCCAAACCCCTGAATGATAGATCCTCTGACGGCTTGCACTGTGCACTTGGAAAAGCTGCAGACACTCAGTGCCAGCCTGTGAAAGCAGCTGAAAGGGAGGCTATACCCTGCAAAGCCACATGGGCAGAGTTAACAAGACCATGGGAACCCACCTCTTGTATCAGTGTGACCTGGATGTGAGACATGGAGTCAAAGGAGATCATGCTGGAGCTTTAAGATTTGACTGCTCTACTGGATTTTGGACTTGCATGGGGTCTGTAGCCCCTCTGTTTTGGCCAATTTCTCCCATTTGGAATGGCTGTATTTACCCACTTCTTGTGACCCCACCGTATCTAGGAAGTAACTAACCTGCTTTTGATTTTACAGACTCAAAGGTGGAAGGGACTTGCCTTGTCTCAGATGAGGCTTCTAACTGTGGACTTTTCAGTCAATGCTGAAATGAAGTCAGACCTTGGGGGACTGTTGGGAAGGCATGATTGGTTTTGAAATGTGAGGACATGATATCTGGGAGGGGCCAAGGGTGGAATGATATGGTTTGGCTGTGTCCCCACCCAAACCTCATCTTGAATTCTCACATATTGTGTGAGGGACCAGGTGGGAGGTACTTGAATCATGGTGGCAAGTCTTTCCCTTGCTGTTCTTGTGATAGTGAATATGTCTCACAAGATCTAATGGTTTTCAAAAGAGGAGTTCCCCTGCAGAAGCTCTCTTTCTTTGCCTCATGCCATCCATGTAAGACGTGACTTTCTCCTCCTTACCTTCTGTCATGACTGTGAAGCCTCTCCAGCCACGTAGAACTGTAAGTCCAATTAAACCTCTTCCTTTTGTAAATTGCCCAGTCTCAGGTGTGTCTTTATCAGCAGCATGAAAATGGACTAATACAGATGTTGTGCACCTTTTCATATTTCTGTTTGCCAATTTGTGTGTCTTCTTTTGAGAAAAATCTATTCAGAGTTTTTACCCGTTTTTAATAGGATTATTAGATTTTTTTCCTCTAGGGTTTTTTGAGTTTCTAATATATTCTCATTATTAATCTCTTGTCAGATGATAGTTTGCAACTATTTTGTGGCATTCTGTGAGCTGTCTCTTCACTTTGCTGATTGTTTTCTTGGCTGTGTAGAACCTTTTTAACTTGATGTCATCTCATTTGTCCATTTTTGCTTTGGTTGCCTGTGCTTGTGGGGTATTGCTCAAGAAATCTTTGCCTAGTCCAATGTCCTGGAGAATTTCTCCAATGTTTTCTTTTAGTAGTTTAATAGTTTAAGGTCTTAGATGTAAGTCTTTAGTCCATTTTGATTTGATTTTTGTATATGGTTAGAGATAGGGCTCTAGTTTTATTCTTCTCTATATGGATATCCAACTTTCCCAGGAACACTTATTGAAGAGGCTGTTCTTTCCCCCAGTGTATGTTCTTGGCATCTCTGTCAAAAATGAGTTCACTGTAGATGTGTGGGTTTATCTGTGGGTTCTCTATTCTGTTCCACTGACCTATGGCTGTTTTTATATAAGTACCAAGGACATGTACTTTTTTTTTTAGATATAATGCAAATACATACTGAATTCACCATAGCATGGTATAAATATAACTTTTATATGCACTGGAAAACCATAAAATTTTCATGACTTGCTAACTTTATTGCAACATTCACTTTATTGCAGTTGTCTAGAACCAAACCTGCAATATCTCCAAGGTATTCTGTATGTTGTTTCTTCATCTCATATAACTGACTCTAAGATCTCATTTGATGGTGTATTAAATGGGAAGGCACAAGTGTTGTATACATTATTAGGCACCAACTTATCAGAATAACTCCTGAAAGTACCAGGAAAACCTTTTACATTGTTACTATGTGGATTAAAAAAATTCAGCTCAAAAAGATTAAGCACTAATTAATTATATGTTAGATACTTGAAATACAACATTGAATAAGACAGAAGGCCTGTTTGAGGAACTCAAAACTGCATGGGGGCAGTTGATCTCATTCTGACTAAACAGACTGAGAAGGTAAGGCTGACTTAGCCATCCATTGCTTCAACTTGCTGGAAGAAAGTGCGGCATTGCAACACTTACAAAAAATACCTATGATCATATTTTCTTTTTGGAGTTGGTTAGAAAAACATATAAATCAGGCACCTGAAGTATGCACACAAACTTCTTGGAGCCATAAAAACAAGGATTTTTCTTAGTTTGCATCTAATAAAATAGAAAGCAACCCACTTGACAGAAAGTGGGCTTCCTAAAAGCAGTGGTGGGGCCAAGCTCTGCTGTACACAGTACTGTACATTCAGAGTAACTGGGCTGTGTTGACACATTGCAATAAATAGCGCTCTGCTGTTGCTACTGCTGCCACTATCAACTGAAGGGAGAATTTCAAAGATACATTTTCCAGGACTAAGATTTTAATGACTTTTCTTAGTTTTAGTAGTTCACCCTAGGAAAGTACAGATAGCTTCTGGAAGGACATCTGAAAGGATCATCCACTGACACTTGAATGTTACTGTGGGACTGCCAAGGATGTGTGCAAAAGTGTTTTTTTATAATCTCAAAACTGATGCATTGGTTGAAAGATGGATATTGTTAATCATTTTCCTTGATGAAGTTAATTCTTGATGTTCTTATGTTTTGCTTTGTCTCAGTTCATACTTTTTAAGGAAGTCTCTCTTGGTACTGAAGGACCCTCTATTTATAATATACATTTTGCCTCTTATATGCATGAAGAGACAGCAATAAGGAATACCTCTTAGTCACTTCATTTTAATCAATTATTTTTTTTCCATTTTCCTTTTAGGGATTTAGTTGTTTTTCTGCTTTGTTGATAGAGCACAACATATTAAGAAATAAAATGGAAAATTCTTTTGAGAAAATCAGTAAGGATGGATTTAGTTCTCAAATGAATAATGAGAAAATTTGTGGAGTGCTTTGATAACAATGGTGCAATAATTATGGGTATATGCATGTTACTAATAGCATTTAATTTACTCCATTATCCACCACGTGGAACCATCTGATCTATTTAACCTCTGAGAGAGTGTATAGGTGGGTATTTTATGCTATAGTGATGTACTATAAGGAAAAAAATGGGAAAGGCAAAAGGGCCACTTGGGACAGGACTAAAGTAGTATGAGCTGGAGAATCTTTAAGGAAAGTTGAAAGGCAACTTTGGTGGGAGGAAAGTAGATTGCAGAGAGAAGGACTTTATGTAGTGTTGTGGCCTATACATTCCTTGTATGGTATTTGGAAGATTTGCACATTTAAAATTTGAGTAATTTTGAAATTATTTGTTTTCTGCACTGAGTTCCCTCAATTATAGCACCATTCCAAGAGGCTAGAGGATTACATTAATAACAGGTTGGCGGAGTCATCTATCTGAAGATAACATTGCTTAGTTTTTTAGTTTAATGTCTTTTGTGTGTATTTCACCTGATAAAGTTTTTCTTTAATTTTTGTGGCATGCCTTAGGTGGGTTTCTTAGAAACAGAGCCTGACTAACCAGGGATTCATGTGCACTTGATTTATGGAAGGAGTGCTCTTTGGAAAATGTTCTAAGAAAGGGAGTGGGCCGGGTGCCGTGGCTTATGCCTGTAATCCTAGCACTTTGGGAGGCCAAGGCAGGCGGATCACCTGAGGTCAGGAGTTCAAGAGCAACCTGGTCAACGTGGCAAAACTCCATCTCTACTAAAAATACAAAAAATTAGCCAGGCATGGTGGTGTGCACCTGTAGTCCCGGCTACTTGGGAGACTGAGACAGGAGAATCGCTTGAACTCAGGAGGCAGAGGTTGTGGTGTGCCGAGATCATGCCAGTGCACTCCAGCCTGGGTGACAAAAAAAAAAAAAAAAAGGAAAAGAAAAGAAAAGAAAGGGAGTGAAGCCGAGTACGGAGAAGAAAGGCAATTGAAAATGTGGTCTTAGATCAAGTCTAGTCTTGGTCTGATGCAGGGAGGCTCTTGAGTCTAAACTGCACTGCAAGGTCATTGTGCTGCATTATAGGGGTGCTGAATATCCTTCCTGGATAGAGTGGCTTCCAGTAACCCAGGGACGTTTTCTGGAAGAAGTGGGCAGCTATGAACTCTTAACCGCCAACACTTGCAGCAGCCAAGGGATGGGTGGGTACGTCAGATCCACCCATCTGGAAAAAAAAGGTAACCCGGTGTTATGCTGAAGCAGGATTTGGACTTAGAAAAACTGGCTGAGAGCTCAGAGCTGGCTCTGCATGCTGCAGATAAGGTTGGCATCTATGTTAAGCAATTTGAAGAGGCATAATATTTCTTTCTTATGCCAGTTAAACCACATGATATCTGTACTCCTTAACAAGGACTTTTAACACTTAGGGATTCAGCTTTATTTTAGGACACTCTATACTTCACATGCTACCATTACCATCTATCATTCTTTCTCTCATCCATACCCTAGTCTTTTTTTCTTCTTCTTCTTCTTCTTCTTTTTTTTTTTTTTTGAGATGGAGTCTCTCACTCTGTCGCCCTGGCTTGAGTGCAGTGGCGGCACAATCTCGACTCACTGCAACCTCCACCTCCCGGGTTCAAGCAATTTTCCTGCTTCAGACTCCTGAGTAGCTAGGGTTACAGGCATGCGCCATCATGTCCAGCTAATTATTTTTTCTTTTTTTTTTGTATTTTAATAGAGATAGGATTTCACCATGTTGGCTAGGCTGGTCTTGAATTCCTGACCTCAAATGATCCACTCACCTCGACCTCCCAAAGTGCTAGAATTACAGATGTGAGCTACTGTGCCTGGCCTATTTTAAGACACTCTATACTTCACACTCTACCATTACCATCTACCAAGATTCTTTGATTCCCTAAATCCACCATCTTTTCTCTCATCCAAACTCTTGTCTTTCTTGATCCTTACTGGTACTTTCCTTTGACTGTTTCCTACCATTCTTCTTACCATAGGTTAGACATTTCCTGCTGGAGGCCTTTCTTGATGATGTGAATTAGGTATTTCATTTCAGCCGCATAGGCACTTTGTATGCTTTTCAAAGTACTTTGTAGTATGTATTTTAATTGATGTTTGGCTTCCTCATCAATTCATCCCAGCAGACTACAAACTCTATGAAGGCAGACGTTATAATTGTATTCACTATTGTATTTCTGTACCTCGCGTATAGTAAATACACACATCATGGATTTATATGTAAATATATAGCGATTAAATTAAAAGATCTCTAAAATTTAAGTTTTTACGAGAATGGAGGTTTTACGTTTCTGTTAAAATGTATAATAATATAAACTATAGATTAACTTGCCCACCAAAAATAGAACTTTCTAAGTTAAAAGTAAGTTTTGGCAGTTTCAGGAAAGAGCTGGATAGTGAATCCCAATGGATGGGCTGCAGATTTCTGAGAGGGGTGGCTGTGGAATCATTAAAAGCGTTATCCAGAGTACATGAAACACTGTCTAGATTGCCAGTATATCTTCTACACAATAGTAAATCTAATTTTCTAATGTGTATAGCTGCTGTCATGCTTAATAATGTGCGAATTCATATGACAGCGTATCTGCAGTAAAGATAACATTTATCCTTATGCAAAATCCCAGAGAAAATTAAAAGTGCAAGTATAACTGTGGAGGGGTGTAATAGAGGGTTATACAGTTTTTTATCTTTGAAAAGAAGCTATTCAGGAAAAGGTTGGAAAGTGCTTGCTTAGAGCAGAAAACTACTCCATTGGGACATATCTGGATACAGGTATTAGTACTGTGAGATGAGGAAGGGCATGTGCTTTGGAGTCAAAAAGTTTTGGGTTCAGTACCAGCTGTGTTACAGCCAGGGTTACCAGGGGTGATACCATCACCGTCCTCATTCCTCAGGTTTATCATTTGTAATACTTTCAACCTCAAAGTTTCTTGTGGAGAGTCATTGAAAACCTGTATGTGATAGACTGAGCACAGTGCCTAGCACACAGCAAATCCTAAATGACTTTTAGCTATTACACCACAACACGCCATACTGGGAGAGCATGGGGTGGGTTTGGGGGTTATTTTATGTGACAGAATTGAGAATACTGCACATCTGCATGAGAAGGAATGTTGTTATATGGAAATGGTTTGGAATACTGTTATATAGAACTGGTGTGGCACTACCACAGACTCCACCCATTGCCACATGTGCCTAGGGTCAGACCTGATTTGCTGTGTGCCAGCACTTTAACATACACTATTTCTAGTTTTCATGTTATATACAATACTCTTATCTCAGTTCCACATATGAGAGAAACAGGCTCAGAGACATCCAAGGATTTGCCCAGGAAAATATAACCAATGTAGCCACAGGACCTGATTTGGACCCGGATTTGTCTAGCTGAAGGCAAATGCTGAGCTTGATTTGGGAACAAAAAACTTTAGGGGAAAAGGAAACCCAGGAACTTGGTACTGCATTTTTTTCCCCTTCTGCTCTGTTACCAAGTTATTAGCACTCAAAGCAAGTGTATATTCTCAGGAACACAGGAATGAGATGGCGGATAATTGTAATCTAACTGAAAAGTAATTTATTATGATTTCCCTTGACTCTAGTCTCCACAGTGGTTCTATACCATTTCTTATTCCAGCTTCTCTAAGTCCTGGAGAATGAATGTGCTTTGGTTTCCTTTCAACCCATTCCGTTTTCTCCGCAATTTACCCTGAACCATTAATTCATTTACTAGATATACAGCAACCATACAAACACAGATGTCTAAGAATTGGAAGTGTTGATTAATGATATTTCCTATGGCTTTTCATTTTACATTATATAAATGATAAAGGTTTTTTTTTGCAAAAGAGAAAGGACACCATTTGTTATGATTTGGTTCTGTGTCCCCACCCAAATCTCATCTCCAGTTGTAATCCCCATAATCTCCACGTGTTGAGGGAGGGATCTGGTGAGAGGTGACTGGATTATGGAGATGGTTTACCCCATGCTGTTCTCATAATCGTGAGTGAGTTTTCATGAGATCTAATGGTTTTGTAAGTGTTTGATGGTTCCTCCTTTACATGCTTGCTCTCTCACTTGCCACATTGTAAGATGTGCCTGTTTCCCCTTCTGCCATGATTGTAAGTTTCCTGGGGCCTCCTCAGACATGTGGAACTGTGAGTCAATTAAACCTCTTTCCTTCATAAATTATCCAGTCGTGGGTATTTCTTTATAGCAGTGTGAAAATGGACTAATATACCATTGTATAAAAACTCCTTGTTATCAAGGCTTATTTTGAGTGGGCATGGTAACGCATGCCTGTATTACTCTGGAGGCTGAAGTGGTAGGACTACTTAAGCCCAGGACTTTGAGACTGCAGTGAGCTATGATTGTACTACTGGATTCCAGCCTCAGTAACAGAATGAGACCCTATCTCTTAAAAAATGCAAAAATAAATATAAAAAATAGCTTGGTGTGGTGGTGGCATGCCTTTAGTCCTAGCTACTCTAGAGGCTGAGGTGGGAGGTTTACCTAAGCCCAGGAGTTCAAGGCTGCAATGCGTGCCACTGCATTCCAGCCTGAACAACATAGTGAGACCTCATCTCTAAAAAAGTAAAATAAAATATAAACAGAAACTTATTTTGAATATGAAACAGTAATATTTAATGTCTTATAATCTTATATCTCTTCCATTTTCACCTAGATTTATGCTGCTGTTAGGCAACTCTTCATGGTATGAAATATATTTTAAAAAGGATATTTCGCATTAATCATTTTTAGTGGGGACTTTATTAGTTTTTTATTTATTTGTTACCATATAGTAAGGTTTTCTGATATAATTGTCTTATAATCAGGATACATATTACTACTCTTTTGTTGACCGCATAATATCAGAAAGTTTTAGTGCTAGAAGGAATGCTATTAATTATAAAATCTACTTTCTCAAATTGTGTTCCAGTGTTCTGGAGTCTCACTATCTCTACCTTCTCTCTAAAATAATTACAGAATGATCGCATGCTTACATATACTATGGAAACAATGACTTAGGGTGAATTACAAAGTTTTCTTCTAAGTATCTATTTGGCTTATCCCCATTGTGACTCTCTAACAAGTAATACAGGATACAGCCTTTCTTAAATTCAGCATGTTAATGATCACCTCATCCCACCCCACCCCAATCTTTCTTTCATATACCATCAGGTAGGACTACTGTGCTCCAAAGTATGTCTTTGGAAAATGTATTTATTCAAATATCTCTGTTTGTAAATGATGAAACTAAAAAGCCCCAGAGAAACTAAATAACTCCCACTGTGAGGGCATGGACCATGCAATCTTGACTTTCATTGTTCACTGATAATCTGGGTCTATGGATAGCGGTTTGGCTACAGTGGGCTAATTCTGCAGGCTGTAAAACTCTTGGTAACAGGAACTAACACTGTATAAGATCAAGTATTGTTGTTTTTGCTTTAAAAAAAACCCTCCAAATGCATCACAGAAGATGAAATCAAAACAGTTGAATCCGAAAGAGATTGGCTATACTGAAAGCAATTTGAAAGAGAATGTGTAGGGATTTGAGACTTTTAAGGATTTCTAAAATTATAATTTAAAATGAATGATGGTTTTTGATAATGGAGTTTGATCCAGCATCTTGGATCATAAAAGCATTTTATACTCACTGACAAAAATAATGAGGTTTTGGTGCCTAGTACAAAATACGATTTTTGAGATATCAAAAGAGTTTAATAAATCTAAATGTGTTAAATGATCTAGTTGAGATTATATTATGAGAAAACAAAGTGACACATGTTTTCATATCCCATTAATGTAGTGTTAATTATTATAAGTGTTATTTTTATTTATGGATCAGTTCTTTTATCAGGGGAGTTAACTGATTTTTAAAATCTAGTTTATTTTGAAGCCAATGGATTATGCCATTAACAGCATGGAATCAATTTTGGCAAAGAATTTATTATGGTGTAGTGTAATAAAGAAATGTAGGAAAAAAGGATAAGGCTAAATTGGGACACTACTTAAAAACTGTTGTCTTTCATCATGTAATCAGGTAAGAGGAATATCCAGCAATCTGAAGAGCTCTTAGCATCTGATCATAATGGCTTTTAGGGGTGCATAACACAGCATTAAGTTAATTTTCTTTCAGCGTTAGTGATGATTATGAAAAATCTGTAGGCAGATTTTTTTTTTTCCTCTTACTTCTATAGCTCCTTCTCCACTTCACCCCTATTCTTTTTTCCCTCCTTCTCAGCATCCTTTAAGTGTAGCTTACCAAATAATACCTGGGTGTCTGCTAAGGAGTGGAAGAAACTGTAGTTATCTTTCCTCCCTTCTCTTTACTTAGCCATATAGTTAAATCACTGGTCATAATGACAACATATATTTATATGGAATGTTTTAATTTGTATACTACTTTCACAAGCATTTTAATTTAATTCTTATAAAAATGCATCTGTTAGGCAGGGCTGATATTGTTAATCATCATTATACATGATGAAAATGAGGACTAGGGTGATCAAATGGTTTGTCCAAGTTCACAGCTAAGGAATAGCAGATTGGAATCAATGCCAGGTATACTTTTTATTTTAATAAAATGTAGAATTTGTATTTTTTCTATTATAAAATGAATTCTTATTTACTATGAAATTTTTGACAAAATAAAAAATAGAAAAAGGAGAAAAACTTACTCATATCTCCAACATTGAAGGATAGTTATTATTTGGACTTTTCTGTTCAGATTTTTAATATACATTGAGATTTTTAAAATATAATTTTGGTCAACTGCACAGAAACTCATATCCTCTTTTTTTTCCTGGTTGATCTTTGCAGGTAGGCATTTAAAAATGTTATTAGGTTGGTGCAAAAGCCATTGCAGTTTGCGCCATTACTTTTAAGGGCAAAAACAGCCATTACTTTTGCACCAACCTAGTGCTATAAAATATTGTTACTTGAATTTGCAAAATGCAAAAATTGCTAATTTTAACAAGAGAAGCAATATAAAAGCCAATCGTTTCCAACTCCTGGGACCCATGTTAATAACCCAGATATGTAGCCTGACAACATTACAAGTCAGCACATATAAATTAAACTGTATTTTATTCCAATTTTTGTGTCAGCATGTATGACATATATTTCAGTATATATAAATGAGAACTGAACATGCCTATTATCAAGCTGGGATTTTTTAAAGTGTACTATTTCTTTCTTTTAAAGGTTGCCATCTTCCTAACTTTCTTTTATCCTTCCTTCACATCACAAAGATATCAATAGGTATGTGAGTAGTACCAACATTCATTCAATATATAAATGTTCTAAAGTAGAGGATGGAAAAAGTAAGTTATGATACTTTCAAAATGTTGAAAAATTATTACAACCTTTAAAGATGTTTACGATAAGTGTGCTATACTATTGGAAAACACCTATTTTTATATTAAATAGAAGAAAATGATATCCAAACTTGTACACAGTGTTTAACCAAGTATGTAAAATATTCATAGAAATAAATTGGGAAGGAAATACACCAAAATATTGATGACAGCTTTTCCCAGGTAATGTTTTAAAAATCCAATAAATATTCATTATTTTCAATAATCCCAATGATTAACAATAAAGAAAAACAAGCTTTAAGATAGAGACAGGGCCCTCACCTGCATATTTACCCTTGGTTTTCTCCTGGACTATCCTACTCAGTGAAGTTTCTTTTCATTTAAATGACCCTTTCCCAGTCTATGTTAACAATTCCAGTGTACACTCGTATACATTTTCTCATATAGGTTCCCTAAAGTTGACCTTTCTCCTTTAGTCTTCTTAATCTATCAGTAGATTAAGAAGCCCATGTTTTAGAAGATTGGCCTTCTAATCCTTCTTTTGATTAAATGGACTCTGCAGAACAAAATGCATACAAGGAAAAACATTTATTTCATAGTCTAGATTAGAGTAGTAATAATAGACAGGTTGATAATTATTAGCTAGGTCTATATTAGTGAATCATTTGGGCACTTAGTAATACAACTAAGGGACACTAAATTTTTAAAAAACACATACATAAAATCACTGAAATTTAAAAACTTTTCTTAAAATCGTGGTTGTCAGTAAATTTCAAAACACTTTAGGAAGGCTTTTAGCAGCTCAAGAAGTATAAAATCGCGTAAGGTATCCTTTGCTCAAGCCAGAGCATTCTTTAAACAGCAAAAAATTGATGTTTGATCCAGTTTATTTTTAATTTTTGTATTTCTCTACAATGAATATAGTATATTGAAAGCATTTTACATATTCTTTTTGTGAGATGTGCATCTCTTTTGACAATTTGTCACCAAGGCAACCAAACCTTTGCTTAATGTCCTATACTTTAGTGAAATAAAATGCATGTCATTTTAAGTATAGTTTCTTTATTTAATTTTTATTTTTTCACTAGAGAAGGCTTGAGATTTTACTTTGAATGAAAATGGAACTGTTTATAAATCTATTTTCCATAAAACACATCTTTCTAAGTGTTTTGAGTGATTATTCTCAGAAATATGTGCGTTTCAGATCTGAGGAGACATTCTTCTCTCCCTCTGCCTTCTAAACTTGACGTATAACAATCATAATCAGATGTAACTTATCTGTGCAAATTGAACTACTTCAATCCCATTTGAAACACAACTGAGTATAAATAAGTAAAACTTTCAAATCTGATAGGAAAGTGGAGCTATTCGCAGAATCCAGCCTGTAGAGACAGGCTGAATCGTCCCCCACCCCATTGGTTTCAATTTCTCTATGTAGTATCAAAATTAACACTGATGCTTCTGAAGATCGTGCCAGATGTATGCAACTTCCAAAAACTCAGCTCTTTCAGGATTTTTTCTTCGTATAGTATTTTTATCTGTCACGAGCAGTTGTTACTTCTATTTGTTCGTGAGACTGTTTGTAATGGAGAGTGACTTTTCTAAGACATATTCAAAGCCTTCAGTATGAATCTACTTTCCTCAGGTGGAGTTGCTTTGTTCGGTTTTACACCACTAACAATACAGTCTGTTGGTTGGTTGGCTCTTTCATTCAAGAAAATATCTATGTCTAGGAATGTGAGGAAGAAAGGTGGGGGCAGAGTTTTCATCAACTCCATTTTGTGTATCTGGAGTAGAGAATCAAACACACAAGGCCTTGTTAAGTTCTCAAGGGGAAGTCAGCAGCTATCAACCAGAAATGACTGTAAGAACTTTGTAAGATTCTCAAACTGGTTATACAATCAGTTCTCATTTTACTTATTGTTTATTTTTTGTTACCCCAAACTGAGTGACTTTTAAAAGCTTAAACACAGAATCTGTGAGCTGACCTTCAGGAGCTGTGAAAGTTGGTGAGATCAGGAAGGGAATGGTAAGAGAGGAGACCCCATCCAACCCTTCAACAATATGGGAGATACAAAGACAATCTCCAAGAACTGAGGGAGTGACAGCAGCATTAGGAGGAGCCCACTGGGTTCCTGGAGTCTGTACCATGGCAGAAAGAAGAATGAACACTGGAAATGAACCTGAGCTCGAGACAGGTCAGCATGAACGGTAGAAAACCTGCATGATTCTGGCATCCCATTTCCGTGGGTCAGCTTCTCTAGGCTGTTCCTGTTTTTCTCAAATGCTTCCCTTCTTCAGTAAGATGTCCAACATTTTCACAGTGGCTCTGTTTTGACTTGACAAGATGTTGGGACTGAAGAAGTTGAAGTCTCAGTTCTTCACATGTAGTGAGTCAGGATACATAGTGGTTACAAGCAGGGGAGACTTCTTTGAGTCTTAGTTTTTTCATCTACAAAGGGTAAATACTCTCTGCCTAATAATGTCTGCCGGAAATCAAATTTAATAACGCATGGCAGATACTTTACACCTTAGCTGGTCCTCCTGGTATTGCTGTTTATCTGCTCTACCACATTTCTTATATTCTTAGTTGGTTTGTAATATTGTTAAATACCAAGACCATGTCTTAAACCTCCTGTAGCTCTAGTTCTAGTTCTAAGCACTGTAGATTCTGGGACTCAGTAAATCTCTTTTTATGAGTGTTGTGTGCCCCTGCCTGGTGAAAAAATAATAGTTTAAAACTTATAAGGGAACTTACTGTATGCTACATCCTAAGCGATTTCCTTAGATTAAATCAGGTAATTTTAAAACTCGAAGGGAAATTGATCATTGCCATCTTACAGACAAAGAAACAAAGACCCAGAGTTGAAGTAGTTTGCCCATGTGGTCCAACCAGGATTTGAACACAGGCAGTTTGGTGCTAGGGACCACTCCTTTTATCACAGTGCCCTATTGAGAAACACTTGGGATCCCTCACTAGATCAATCACTTCCCTCATTTAGGGAAAGAAGAGAAAATATTCATGTCTGTACAAAATGGGCAAGTGGCCACCACTGCTTCTGAGACTGAGGTGATTTTTGTATGTGTTTTATGCCCAGTACAAGAGCATGTTCTTTTTCCAGGAAAGTATGAGAAGTAATCTCAGAGTGCAGAGAACAACTTCAGGAGCAAGAGTGTGGGTCAGATGCTGCTGCTCTAGCAGTTAACTCTTGTTCAAGAATGCTCTTTTTGCTTCACTGAAAAGTTCCATGAAGAAACGTTCTGGCTCTATACACCTAAACAATAATAACAATTACAGCAGTAACATAATCATACTGAAAACGTGGATCCACCCGTATGTCATCACTGTTCAACTAATGTGTTTTTTAATGGAGAGAGTTTACTGACATCATATTCACACATGAAGATTTATTTGAAATGATGAATTTTCCCCAGAAAGCACTTCAACTATGCTGGGCAGAAAGTGGTGGCATAACGCAAATACCATAGGCTGTAGGGACAGACAGACTTGTGATTAAGCCTAACTGTACTGTATATTCACTACATGAATTTGGTCAAATTGCTTCACTTCACTTAGCCGTAGCAGATAATAATGGAAGAGTCAGAGGGTTATTATGAAGATCACAATTCGAATTCCAAATGGTGTGTAAGAAAAACAAGAATTATTCAGCTGCCCCAAAGTGAGCTCTGCTTGCTTTAGCAGTATGGCTATCCCCGGTTACCCAGATTCAGCAGACAATTACACAATTACATATTTCCTTTTGGCTTCACAAACCTGAGCTTAGATTTCTTTCAGGTTCTTAGAAAATTCAAATAGCAACAATAGTTCCTTGTCTTGGGCACTGAAACTCCGGGTGCTAAGAAATCCACCTTAGCTCCGGGTGCTAAGAAATCCACGCACATGCTATTCTGTGAATCATCAAAGTTATATTAAGCAGAATAGAAAAATATGATTATGTTGAGTCAATGGCTTCATAAGAAGTTGTTGGGTTCTATACACATGCTTTTCCATGAATCATCGTGATTATCTTATATGAAGCAGAATAGAAAAATATGATCATGTTGAGTCAATGACTTAATAAGAAGTTGTTGGGTTCTAATGTTAATCTGAAATATACCCCATGTATCCTACATGCTGACGTAAATGTCAGATAGATGGATTGATATGTAATCAATGAAGTTACAGCAGTGGTTTGGCTTCTCAGTATTGATGTGTTTCACACAGCTGTGTGACCAACCATCCTGGTTTCCTGAGAACTAGGAACTTTCAGTGCTGAGATCAGGAACATCTTTCGCACACTGAGGCAAGTTAGTTACTCTACATACAGAGGTAAGTGGGATCTGTATTAAAATCAGTTGTACAGATTTATCTTCTGTTCCTTAAACTATTAGAATTTAAAATAAATATCTTTATTAAGTTGCTCCTAAATGAAGTGACTGCATTTTATTTTCAAATTAAATTCTTAGATTTTGTATTATTATATGGACCTTTATATCAAGGTAGATATAAATTAACTCGCAATTCACACTGAGAGTCATAGTAGATGCACCTTTTATTAAAATTACCTAAAGAGAAAATTGTAGCTTTGAATGGTTCAATACATAATCAAAAGATAATTTTTCAGATTTTATAATTAGATTTCTTTCCAGATTCATCTGCATCCTGAAAATGGCCACTTTTGCATATTAGTCTATAATATTATATTAATGTATGCTTTTCAGCTAGAGTCGCTTTCTGGAAGATTTTGAGCCATACCTAAACTTTAGAGAAATTTTAGAAAAACCCATGTAAAAAAGATATACCTGTCATGAAACTTCCATAGTTATCAAAATTAAGAAAAATTAGAAAATCTCAGAAAGACAATGAGATTCCCAGTACAAAAGTCATTTTGTTCGCCTAGGAGTGAATGCGTAGTATAATCCTCATTTTCTGATAAAAGTGCACAAGGAATCAAGGATCGGTGTAAAATCATTTTTTTTTTTTTTCAAGTGGGTCTTTGAAGCTTGTAGTGTGCCTCTGCTACTCTTGGTGAATTCAGTTCCAAATTATCATCTCCTAACTTTCATCATAGTACTTCTCTCTTCTGCTTACCCAAAGGAAACTTGTTTCTCAGGAGACAGCTCAATATTAGTTTACACTGCTATGTAATAATGTAGAACTTAAATAACTATCCATATGCCAGACAATTACATTTTAACATGATGAATGTCTTAGTCTAAGAAACAACCTTCTAAGGTGCAATTCCAGATACTAGGAATTCCAAGCAGTAGAACTTCACTGTTGTTAAGTTATTCCATGGGATAATAATTTTCCTGAGTGAAAATCTAAGAGACATTGCTTGATCATGACTAAAGATCTATGTCTGAGGCCAGGTGTAACTTGTGACTCTTTATCAACTACTTATTAACTTTACTTTCTTAAGTTTGATTTGCACGGCTGGGCGTGGTGGCTCACACCTCTAATTCCAGCACTTTCGGAAGTCTGAGATGGGCAGATCACCTGAGGTCAGGAGTTTGAGACCAGCCTGGCCAACATAGTGAAATGCTGTCTCTACAAAAAATACAAAAATCAGTTGCGTGTGGTGGAGGGAGCCTGTAGTGCCAGCTACTCAGGAGGCTGAGGCAAGAAAATCACTTGAATCTGGGAGGTGGAGGTTGCAGTAAGCCATGGTCGATTAAGCCACTGCCACTGCACTCTAGCCTGAGCAACAGAGCAAGAGACTGTCTGGAAAAAAAAAAAAAAAAAGCTTTGATTTGCAAGTATAGGAAATACATTTAATTTTTCTAGGTTGACTAAAAATGCACATATCTATGGCTGAAACAAGAATCTGTAACTGACGGCCGGGCGCGGTGGCTCAAGCCTGTAATCCCAGCACTTTGGGAGGCCGAGACGGGTGGATCACGAGGTCGGGAGATCGAGACTATCCTGGCTAACACGGTGAAACCCCGTCTCTATTAAGAAATACAAAAAACTAGCTGGGCGAGGTGGCGGGCGCCTGTAGTCCCAGCTACTCGGGAGGCTGAGGCCGGAGAATGGCGTGAACCCGGGAGGCGGAGCTTGCAGTGAGCTGAGATCCGGCCACTGCACTCCAGCCTGGGCGACAGAGCGAGACTCCGTCTCAAAAAAAAAAAAAGAATCTGTAACTGACAAAGCAGAGAATAATAGCACCCAGGAATGTGTTAGTGGAAAGTTTTAGTTCATACATGTTGCCATAAACCCCCAGGAGCTGTGTTGCAGCCCTTGCTTTTTCCCTGCGGATGGAAGCACAGCTGTGTCTAGATAACAGATAGAAATCTCTTGTTTTCAGGAAGGTAAGCCCCTCAGTCATCTCTAGGGCATAATTCATGATCAAGCTAGGCCAGGCATGGCAATTCTAGCCCACTTTGCTTCTGATTAGCCTACAGGTGGATATGACTCAGTTCTGGTCAATGATATGTAAAAAGGAAGTACTATAGGGATTCTTAGGACAGATTTTCTCCTCAATTAAAAAAAGTTAATGCCTCAAAGAAGGTTCTTTCCTTCCTGACTGAATCCTATTGTATAAGATTGTGATATTTGGAGCTTGACAGATGACTTGAGACCATGAGGTAGCATACCTAAGGACCAAAATATGATACTTTGAGGCTGATAGAGCAGATGATACTGTTGAATTTCTCTATCAAATGTAGAAACACTTGTCTCTTGATTTCTTATTTTTTAAGGTGATTAAAATATTTATTGTCTAACATCTAGCCAAATGTTCTGTTACTTGTAGCCAAAAGCATCCCCAGGTATAAGTTCATAATAATAAAATAATATTTTAATATTACCTACAGCATTTAAAAATATTATATAAAATATTAATAAAAGCCTCATTAGAAAAGCTTGTTATGTTTTTCTATAACTTACGTTTATGGATAAACAATGTAACTTATATAAAAACATACTTTCATGATAAATCTCTTGGTCTTCTTTTTTAACCTGGTTGCTTCCCTTAATGTCTTTCCTATAGATAAGTATTGGAACTGCCACAGATGAAAGTATATGGACAGCTTGGATTTTCAATATTTCAGATATATCATAAACTAAATTGGATATTTTGGAATGTACATGGCCACGTGGATTCGTGTCTCATCACATGAATTAGTTAACATCTTCATTTACCCACTTTCCTCCACACAAACATAGCACAATTTATCTGCTGGTCTTTTCTTCTTTTCCATGCTCATTTTTTTTCCTCCAGCTTCAGTTTTGTCTTTTGTATTCTCTCTAGTTTTCCTCATTGACTATGTGTCCTTAATATTCTAGATTTAGCTTTGATTCCAACCTTGCCCTTTCTCTTGATTTCACCTCCACATCATCTACTTCTGTTTCATGTTTGAAGCCATTTTTTTTATTTTGTCACCAAAGCAACCATCTGTCTTTTATGCAACCCCAGTGAATTAGGAACTCCCAATAATTGGAGTTAAGTGTGATTTGGTATCTTTCATAATTGCTGAAGGACCTATATTTTTATTGCCCTTCAGTTCCTGACAAGGTGACATGTAGTAGAAAACAAATTTTCTACTCTTTCACAAAGTGCCATTGGTGAAAAACACACAGTTGTAGAATAATACTGTACTGGAGGTTGTCTCATATATATTTCCATATGTTACATAATCTTAGTAATGCAAATATTCACAGACTAGAGTAATGTAGCACTTTGAATTTAAAGACACATGCATGCATATGTTCATTACAACACTATTCAAAATAGCAAAGACAAGAAATCAACCTAAATACCCATCAATGATAGATGGGATAAAGAAAATGTGGTACATATACACCATGGAATACTATGCAGCCATAACAAAAAATGAGATCATGTCCTTTGCAGGGATGGACCATTATCCTTAGCAAAATAACATAGGAAAAGAAAACCGAGTACCACATGTTCTCACTTATAAGTGGGTGCTAAATGATCAGAACACATGGACACCTAGAGGAGAACAACATACACTGGAGCCTCTTGGGGGATGGAGGGTGGGAGGAAGGAGAGGATCAGGAAAAACAACTAACAGGTACTAGGTTTAGTACCCGGGTGGTAAAATAATCTGTACAACAAACCCCCTGACACAAGTTTACCTGTGTAGCAAACCTGCACTTGTACCCCTGAACTTAAAAATAAAAAAAAGTTTCTATTTATGTTTAAAATTTCTAAAACTTCAACTATCCATGACTACTAATAAGGTTCAGTCATTTATTATGACCAAATTAGTGGGCTCTGGTTGGCTTAATTGCTAGAAATCAGCTTTCTTCTAAATGTGTTCTCCAGCAATTTTTGAGACTCCTCATGAAGCAGCATTTTTGGAACTTTTCTATTTCAGTCATGAATAAATGCAGTTATGTGATAAGAAGTTTTTTAAAGCTTTTTCTTTATACTCTAATTTATAAGCAGTAAAATTCACTTTTTATTGTACAATTTTGTGAATTTTGACAAATTCACAGTTGTTTAACCACCACCAACAACTAAAAACAAAACTGCTGTTCTGATATTTCATAAAGAAATACCTAAAGTAAAGCTTTGATTGTGAAGTGAGGGGTGGGGTAGGCATGCCTTCAGGAAGAGGATGTGTATGGAATGCTTCACTAACCCTTGCTTGCATTACAAGTTCTGAGTTTGTCTTTGCTCAGTGCCAATAAATTCTTTGTTGCATGAATCGTTATAGTTACCTGCTAGCTTTTAAGGAACCAGCATCATAGAAATATTATGGGAAACTACAGGAGAAAGAAGAATTAGTAAATAATAAGTGAAGAAATAGCATCATATAGAGCCATGTCACTGAAAAAAAATAGAATAAAAATTAGATATACCACTAAAAGCAAAGTCCAAGGGAATTTTATAGTACAATGATAATAAAATGTAATTGTATATTTCACCATTAGTCATATATAAAAAAAACCCAGCCTATATTTGTCACTGTGTGAAAAGCATTGATAAATCCTTCTAGGGAAAATAAGGAAGCATGGGGAATTGTAGCCTATGCCAGTGTCTTGAAGTGGACCTTTAATGAATGACAACATCATGAGAAAAAGAAATTAGTCTCCAAAATATCAAGAAAAAAACCTTTTTTTTTCCTGCTCTTTAACAAAGAGTACCTCAGAAAGACTCTTTTACATCTTCCCTCCTCTCCCCTCCTCACACCCCACAAGCCCCTATTGGATGAGTGAAGAGCCACTTGGTCTTTCAAGGAACAGACAGAAATGATTTAATAATCAGGTGAGACTAATTTAATGACAGATTAGTGCAGTGGTAAAACTTTCCCTTTATGACTAGAGTGAATTTGCCTCCATGCACAAAGCGGCTGTTCATTAATGAAACAGGCATTACCATTTAAACTTGTAGAGATTAGAAAGTATATTTTATAATGAAAAAAGTTGTTTATGAGATTTCTCCAAATCTATCTCAACTTCAGAAGCTATGAAGTAAAATAGAATATTAATCAGTTATCAAAATAAATGAACTATCGAGCCATGGAAAGCCATGGGGGGACCTTAAATGCACGTTGCTAAGTGAAAGAAGCCAACCAAAAAAGGCTACATGCTCTCTGATTCCAACTATATGACATTCTGGAAAATGCAAAACCATAAAAAGAGTAAAGAGATTAGCAGTTGCCAGGGATTGGGGTAAGGAGGGAAGAATAAGTAGGAGGAGGTGTGATACTTTCATGGTAAATACATGTCATTTTCATTTGTCAAATCTTATAGGATATACAACATAGAGAGTGATTGTAAACTGTAATATGTCAAATACTGGTTCATCAACTGTAATAAATGTACTACATTAATGTAAGATGTTAACAATGTAGAGAACTAGTTGGGGGTGGAGGGAATATAAGAATGCTACTTTCTGCTCATTTTTCTGCAAACCTAAAACTGCTCTCAAAAATAAGGTCTATTAGTTAAAAAATTGTAATCATCTTTGCTATAAAAATGTACTATGAAAAAGGAGAATTATTCAAATACATGGGTTCATATACATCATGGATTTCTGTGTAGCCATAAAAAAGAATGAGTTCATGTCCTTTGAAGGGACATGGATGAAGCTGGAAACCATCATCCTCAGCAAACTAACACAGGAACAGAAAACTAAACACCACATGTTCTCACTCGTAAGTGGGAGCTGAGCAATGAGAACATGTGGACACAGGGAGGGGAACAACACACACCAGGCTTGTCGGGGGGTGGGAGGAAAGGGGAGAGAGAGCATTAAGACAAATACCTAATGTATGCAGAGTTTAAAACCTAGATGATGGGTAGATAGGTGCAACAAACCACCATGGCACATGTATACCTATGTAACAAACCTGCACATTCAGCAAATGTATCCCAGAACTTAAAGCAAAATTTTTTTAATCTATTTTTTCATGCATCTTTAATAATTTACTTCTAACATTTATTTCTTTGATTGGTCTAAAATTTTGTTGTCATTCTTGTCATGCTGAGTTAGGACCTAATCGGAATTTTCCTAAATATTTGGTTTTCCCAATATCATTTAAAACATTATTTATCCTTTACTGATTGTTTTATAATGTTTACTTTATGATAAGTTGTGTATATACTGGGGCTTCTCGTAGCTTTTGCAGGTATTATATTTATTTCTGTGTTGCATTTTTAGTAGTACCATCTCAACCATCATTGTAGCTTTAAATTATATATTAGCATTTTCTGGGCAAGTCTCTCCCTCTTTGTTCATTTCCACATGACCCTTCATGATTCTTCTTTTTAAAAATTTTCTTTGATATTCTTATTTGATCATTCAAATATATGTATTTAAAAAAAGTTTTAAGTTGTTTTTATTCAAAATCCTTTTAAGGTTTGTGTTGAACTCTTGTTAATATTATCCTTGAAATGATTTTGGATGTTGATATCTGTACAATATTTCTTCTTCTCATCTGTTATTTTAAAATTGATTTAATAATAAGAGTATAGTAAGAAACACATAATAATTTCCTCAATCATGTTTATTGTTTATTATTTTATTCAAAGTATATTTATTGAATGTCTATTATTTGTCATTTACTGTTTTAGTTACTAGGGATACAAATGTGGATAAAAGAATTGTATTTCTACCTTATAGAATTACATTCAAATTGGAGAGAATTATAATAAATATGTAAATTAATATAAGTTATAACTTCAGATAGTGGTAAATGGTATGGAGAAAAATAAACTAGAGTAGGAGGCTAGGTAGTGTAGATAGTGAGTGAGGTGAGAGTTATTTTATAAAGAATGGCTGGAGAGGTTCTCTCTGAAGAACTAGTATCTGAGTGCAGGTCGCTAGCAAAGGGCATAGGAGAATCTGGAAGAAATATCTTCCAGGCAGAGAGATTGGCAAATGCAAGGTGTATTAGTCAGAGTTCTCCAGAGAAACAACAGGATATACATAGATACATAAAAAGAGATTTATTATGGGAGTTGACTCACACAATTATGGAGGCTGAGAATATCATGATTTGCCATCTGCAGGATGGAGAACCAGCAAGCTGGTGGTGTCATTCAGTCAAAGTTTGAAGGACTGAGAATCAGGAGCACCAGTGTCTGAAGGTAGGAGAAGATGGATGTCCCAGCTCGAGCAGAGAGCAAATTTGCCCTTTCTCTGCCTTTTTGTTCTATTCAGGCCCTCAATGGATTGGATGATGCCCACCCACATTAGTGCAGGTACAGCTTCTTTACTCAGTTTACCTATTTAAATGCTAATCTCTTCCAGAAACACTCTCACAGAAACACCCAGAGATAATATTTTACCAGCTGTCTGGGCATCCTTTAGCTCAGTCAAGTTGACACCTGAAATTAACTTTCACACAAGGACCCTGAAGTGGGACTGAGCATGGTAGGCCCAAGCAATGGCATTATTTAATGCCCAAGTGGCTGGAGTAGAGGGGACAGGAACAGAATGGTCAGTGTGAGAGAGCTAGAGGGATAAGTGATGCCAGATGTTTATGGCCATATGTGTTACAAACAGGAGTTTGGTTTCTTGCCAAGTGTGATGGACAAGAAGCCATTGGAGGGTTTCAGGCATGAGATTAACATAATATAATTTGTGTTTTCAAAAAAAAGTGCCTTTGGCATCTTGGTAGAAAAGTGACTGTAGGGAACAAGAGGAAAGATAGAGGAACCAACTAGCTAAATTCAGATAAGATATTCCCTTTTGTCTCCCTCCACACTGAGTGTCTGTTGGTAGTACCTTCACTGAGAAGAAGAATGTCAAGAATTTTAAATGGCCATCCACATAGCGATATCAAGTGCCTACTATATCAATCAGCGACTTAGAAAGTATTGGAACTAGAGATATAAATTTGGATGTCATTGGCATATGATATTGTTTAAAGCCGTAGGACTTCGTAAGGCTTCCGAGGAGTGTATGTAGATAGAGCCTGAGACATAGTAAAGAAAAGGAAGAGAAAAGGCGAAGGGAGAGAAGACTCATCAAGACCAGCTAGAGAAGGGGCTAAGAAAGCTAGGAGGGAGTGATACATTAGGAAGTGAGTGAAGATAATGTTGCAAGGAGGAGAGACTCATCTATTGTGTAAATGCAGTTGGGAGGTCCAGTAAGATGAAGACCATTAATTGAATATTGGGTGTGTTATAATGCATATCACTGCTCCATTTAACCCTATTGCTTTCACTGGGGTTGTGCCCTGGGAAGGAAAGCCTGCTTGGGAGTTGATTCAGGAGAGAATGGAAGGGAAATAGTGAAAGGCCTAGGGGGAGTATTTTTATAGGAGATTTTATAGCTGATAAAGGGCATTTGTGTAGTTATGGGAATGATCCAGAAGACAGGAAAAAGCTGATAATGCAGGAGAGACAGGGAAACACTTGCAGAAGCCAAATCCTTAAGAATGAATGAAATCTCTAATACAAGGAGAAAGGTCAGGCTTTAGGTAAGAGAAGGGGTTGTCTATCAGATTTTCATTTAAGCAAGTGATCTGTATTCAGAGATCTGATATATAGCTTATTCTGTAAAGCATACTGTCTCTTGCTGCTCATTCAGGTATCTGTGATGATATATAGGTAGTCTGTGAATAAGGGTAACGCGTTAATTGGCAAACTTGCAAGTATTCTTTGAATCACCAACTAGTACCTTAATTGCAAAAGTAAAAACAAAACAAAAAAATCCTTCTAACCAACTTTTTAAATACAACTTGTCCTGTCCAGCTGATCCTTCTAGGTATCTATTTAATATTTAGTGTAAATTTCCCCATACATAGTGCACATTTTTGTTTTACACTTGTTCTATGCTTGAATATGTAACTGAACTGTAGGGGAAAGTCACAAACAACATATGGGAGCATTTCATGGAAAGTCCCAGGCTTAGAGTTACTAACGTCTGTGGGCATCAGCCATGCATCCCTGGAGACTAAGTACCAGGGAAGTCCTTTAGCAGTGGCAGCACTGATTTGAAAGCATAGTATTTCTGTTTTTAATGAGCATTTTTTTTCCATAACAAATATTTATCTATATTTACTTTTTTAACTGACAAAAATTATATATATTTATGATGTAAAACATGATTTTTTGAAATACATACATACATGCATATCTTGTAGAATGGCTAATTCCAACAAATTAACATATGCATCACCTCACATGCTTATCAATTTTTTTGTGGTGAGAACACTTAAAATCCACTCTCTTAGCAATTTTCAATTGTACAACATATTGTTATTGACTATAGTCACCATGATGTACAGTGGATCTCTTGAGCATATTCTTCCTGTCCAACTAAAATTGTGTGTCCTTTGACTAGCATCTCTCCTATCCCTTCACTCTTGAGCCTCTGGGCTCAAGTAGAATGGTAACCACCGTTCTACTTTCTGCTTCTATGGATTTGACTATTTTAGAGTCCACATATAAATGAGATTGGGTGGCATTTGTCTTTCTCTTCCTGGCCTAGTTCACTTAATATAATGTCCTCCAGGTTCATCTATGTTGTCACAAATGATAGGATTTTGGATTTTTTAAGGTTGAACAGTATTCCACTGTGTCCATGTACCACATTTTCTATATTCATTCATCCATTGATGGACACTTAGGTTGATTCCATGTCTTGACTATTATAAGTAGTGCTGCAATGAAAATGGGAGTAAAGATATTTCCTTGACACACTTATTTCATTTCCTTTGATATATACCCTGTAGAAGGATTGCTGGACCATATGGTAGTGCTGTTTTTAAATTTTTGAGAATCCGCCATACTGTTTTCCATAACGGCTATACTAACTTACATTCTAACCAACAATGTGCAAGGGATTCCTTTTCTTCACATCTTCATCAACACTTGTTATCCTTTTTCTTTTTGATAATAGTCATTCTAACAGGTATGAGGTGATATCTCACTGTGGTTTTAATTTGCCTGATTTTTTTTTATCATGAATTGTTTTTTTGATAGTTAGTGATATTGAGCATTTTTCACATACCTGTTGGTCTTCAATGAGCATATTCTTAAAAAATGAAAATTACCAGAGAATTTGTACATATATTAGCATTTCCTGCTTATATTGGGCTTTCACCTACAGGAGTTAAATGACAGGTATAGAGTTAATAATAGTATAATATTTTCATAATTAAAGTAGGTTGGCTTTGATTTTGAAACCAGGTAATCTATGTTGAATTCTGATAATGTGAGTCTTCTAGAATAATAATAATTTCAAAAATGTTATCAACAAAGTTAATTTGCTTTATATGTATCTTTTAAGCTCCCTAACACATTTTTCTCATTATTCAAAGAAGGGTAAATGAAAACGATACTTCATTTGCTTTTTATTTCACTTCTCGTGCTGTCTTCTGAGGCCAATGGAATTATTATCAATCAGGTTAGGCTAATCTTTTAGCTGCTGTCATGGGGATTGATGGCAAGTGTAAAAGAGAACATTTAGCAAATCCTAACCTCTCAACTAGTTCTCTGTATAAATGGTCAGAATTGCTTTGTGACTATGACCATCTCAACAGGTTCTTGGTACCAAATGTATCCATGTACAGAGTCTCTTGGATGATTTTGTCCACTGTTGTCCAACAGAGCCAAAACTTTCCAGGGCTTCGCTGCTCTGAGAGCTATAGATAATCATTGAAAAGATGAAATCTATGCTTATAGAAGAGTCAAAATATCAACAGAAAATTAGGAAATGCAAATTTGTTATAGGACTATAAAAGCCCTTTAAGATTTTAGAATCTCAAAATGACTTTCATCATTTATTTTTAGCTGGTTTTTCCTGAGGACAACTCTGAAGTCATGTGCAAAGGGCTATATATTCTGTCTTGGATACATCAATTTTTATTGTTATTATCTCTATTGAGATGATGCTGGTGGCTGTATCAGTAGATCATGCCTGACCTATTGCCAAAAAACACCAATTGGAAAACTATTAGCCATGAGTTGTAACCTTGAACCTGGATACCAATACCAGATGACGCTTAAGAGAACTCACACATATTCAACATAGAATTAAAGACATGTGTCACTTAATGATGGGGGTATTATTCTGAGAAATGCATCATTATGTTATTTTGTCATTGTGCCAATACCATAGAGTGTGCTTACACAAACCTAGATGGTAAAGCCTACTACACATCTAGGCTATCTGGTAGTCTCTTGTTCCTAGGCTAAAAACCTGTACAGCATGTTACTGTACTGAACACTGTAGGCAGTTGTCATACAATAGTAAGTATTTGTGTTTCTAAACATATCTAAACATAGAAAAAATACAGTAAAAATATAATATTATAATCTTATGGGACCAGAATTGTACTTGCAGTCCAAAACATCGTTATGTGGTGCATGCATGATTATATATGGTTGAAAGGGATTGTGTCTTTGACACGGTTGTAGGCAATGAGAATTAACATTTATTGAGAAAATATTGGCATTATGCCTGAACTTCATGTGTGTTCTTTCATTTCATTCTCCCAATAATTTCTTCAAGCATATTAATTATCTATCTTATACCAGGTGTTGCATAAGGCCCTTGAATGTATCAGTGAGCAAGATGGACATATTGCCTGCATCCTCAGAATCAAACGAGACAGTGATGGTTGAATTAATACCACTGATTGACTGATAATTATTTTATAGCCATCGCACTAAATATTTCATTCATTATTATTTTACAAATGACGGGATGAAGGTTTATGGAAATAAAGTAACTTGCACTAAGATTTGAGCTTTGGTCTTTCTGTCCCTTCTGGGGACAACATGAATCCCAGTTCTGCTTTGTGATTCTGACAAAGTTACTCATCTTTCCATCTGACTTTCCTGATAGAGTGAATGAGACCAATTAGATGCCATCCAGCCTTACCCTTTTTGTGGATTTAGATCGTTCCTGTCCTTTGCGTCTCAGTTTAGTCATTACTTCTCAGGAAAGGCTTCCCTGCTCACCTTTCTCTATTCTCCAATAATTTTTTGAGTGAATGTGTTCCATAGCACCTATGTGGCATTCCTTTCTCATGGTACTTACTCATTGCAAGCTAATTACCTGTTCACTTTCCTTAAGGCAAAGAGTTGAGGATAGTGGACTGAGAGGTGAACTGTTTCATCAAGTTTTATTGTATATAAATAATAAACTCAACACAACCCCTTGCTACATCCCCACATTGTGCCACATCTACTTGAGTCTACCATATTTGTGAGGATAAAGAAGTGGTTCTCTTTTATACTGGTAGAGGATGAAATGGCCTTTGAATGAAAGCTTAGTGAAGAAATGTCATTAGCATGAGGCCAGAGCAGTGGCCGAGAGGAAAGGCAGGCACAGTTGCCAGTGGCAGGCAGGAATTGACAGGGAGGTGCAAAGAACTCACCACTCTTGCCCAATGTTTCACACCTACTGGCACATTAATTCAGCACCTCAGTCCACAGACTGATATATTTTTGATGAGGGAAAAGTTAGGGAAATCCTGGAGAGTCAAAACAGACAGAAGACACAGTTCTTCTATCCTGAATCAATGGGACCATTTGGGCCATAGCTTTGCCTTCCTGCAGCCAGGGTCCAATCTGGTGCAAATCAATATTTGTTGATGCATAATTTCATGGAGCAGTCTTGTGTTTTCTGTAGCAAGGTTGTCTTTTAATAAGATGACTAAGCACGACTTTATAAGGCAAACAAATGAAATAAAATCTTCCAGACTACTACTGGAAATGTTTCATTTAAAAAAAAAAAAAAAAAAAAAAAACCTCCAATACAGACCTTTCAGTGAAATGCCTGACAGTTTTATGTGTTCCTTCCTGTTTAGCATGGCAGTGAAAGATGGAATTTGGGTTTGTTCTGTCTGAATTCAGGCCCACCATGACCTGTTGAAGTCACTTTCTCAAAAGACAGCCTTAAATAATAATCTTTCAAAAATCATTCTAAACTAGGACTTTATAGCATTTTCCCCTTCACCTGTGACTTTTTAAATTTAAAAATAAAAATAGAAAAACTAATGAATTATAACTGCTAAGCTTTTCAGAACATGGATTATCTTAGAAAGATGTTTAAGAATGTGTTACAAACTATTTGAACTCGGGCAATATTGGGAGAAAAAGCATAGAGCCTCCAGGGGAACTAGGATCACTTAATATAAAGTTCTTTCTATTACTTGGCTAAAGAAAAAGTCAAATAAGAATGTTTTAGAGTAGACATAATAAGCCCTATATGTGAAAGAGACCTAGGGGGTCTCAGCTAATCCAATTAATACTTACTGAAAGAATTACTTTGTGTCCAAATTTTTAATAGACTGTGTTTTTAAAACCAGTTTTACATTCACAGCAAAATTGAGCAGAAAGTACAGAGAGTTCCCAAATACACCCTGTCTTAGTACATGCACAGCGTCTCTCACCATCAAAATCCAAAACATATCGGTACATTTGTTGCAGTCAACGAAACTACACATCATTTGACAATGTGTCAAGGATGTGTCACTCAAAGTCTGTAGTTTACATTAGGGTTCACTTTTGGTGTTGTACATTCTATGGGTTTGGATAAATGAATAGCATGTATCTGCCATTATAGTATCATACAGAACAGCTTCACTGCCCTAAAAGTCCTCTGTCCTCTGCTATTTATCCCTCCTTCCCCGGTAACCACTGATCTTTTTACTGATTCTTTTACTATATCAATAATTTTGCCTTTTCTAGAATGTCATATATTTGGAATCAAATAGTATGTAGCCTTTTAAGATTAGCTTCTTTCACTTAGTAATATACATTTATGTTTCTTTCATGCCTTTTTTGTGGATTGATAGCTCATTTCTTTATGTTGCCAAATAATATTCTATTATAAGGAAGAATCACAATTTGTTTATTCATATGTCTATTAAAGGACATCTTGGCTGATTCCAATTTGGGGCAATTATGAATAAAATGGCTTATTTCCCTTGCTAATATGCATTTATGGTTCCATCATGGTGTTTTATGACTTTATAAGCTCATTTCTTTTTCACCCTGAATAATATATAATTATCTGGATGTACCACAGTTTATTTATCCATTCACATACTAAAGGACATCTTGGTTGCTTCCAAGTTTTGGTAATTATGAATGAAGCTTCTATAAACATCTGTGTACAGGTTTTGGCATGGATGTAAGTATGCAACTCATTTGGGTAAATACCAAAGAGTGTGATTCCTGGGTTGTATTGTAGGAGTATATTCAGTTTTGCAAGAAATTGACAAAATGTTTTCCAAAGTGGATGTTCCATGTGCAAAATGTTTGCCAAAGTGGATGTACCATGTGCATTCCCACAAGCAAGGAATGGTGGTTCCTGTTGCTCCACATCCTTGTCGGCATTTGGTATTGTCAGTGTTTTAGATTTGAGCCATTATAACAAATATGTAGTGGTATCTAATTGTTGTTTTCTCCCATCCATTTTGAGACTTACCCCTCAATTTGGGAGAGGCACATGAGCCCTAAGCACTAAACACAGCTGAGACTAGAGAAGGAGGAACTGACTGCAGTGCTGGAGGAGAAAAAGTGGGTAATTTCTTTCTGGAAGATGTTCCTGGACTTGATGAGTCTTCCCTAAAATGCAGTTTGGAACACCAAGTGACTAAAAGAAAGGTCAATTCCAATTTAAGGGCCAAGTAGGAGAAACTATGACACTTGATAAATATACTAATTCCCTCAGTTGAATAAGGTTATGCACAATTTTATTTAGTTTGTAAACTCTGTGGGTGTTAGTTTAGAACCAGCATTGCAAAGTATGCATCAGCTCTCTACAGCTTTATAGCTGTATAACCAGGGATCTTTTGCTCACCAGGCTCTCAAGCTATGTCTTGCCTCACATTTTGGAGGTGGATTGTTTTACAGGTGTCTCAGCTGAGACCTTACTACACCATTTTAGTCATCAAGTATAATCAGATTAAGAAACCAAGGTCAGGGCCAATCTATACCATGAAATGATCTGCTCCTCTCTGTCTCTATTAATTATTCTGAAGGGCAGAGTCCCTAGGTTGTCCTTTCACTGTGAGTGTGACAGTGGCCCTTGAAAAAAGTAAAAGTTACAGTGTAAAGAAAGAGGAATGCCGCTGGCCCCCTGTAGAAAGACTACCCTCTACAAAGCAGATAGCAGTCTATTCTTTTGTTTGGTCAAGGCTAATTAGGCTCAGCTTTGACAGAAAGTTCATTTTTCCTTATACTAGAGTATATTTTGAGATATTGCAATCTTTGTTGCCACTGACTATTTATATGTTTATATAGACAGTACTTATATTGCACAGTAACTTGTTACAGGAACTCATACATAATGAAACTCTGTCCTAATTTTACATGGTTTCATGTATCTGAGATTTTATCTAAGAGCCTCACATTTTGTGAAAAAAATTATTGCAATGAGATGTAAATTCTCTCTTCTTTTCATCTCTAAACCAACCCATCCTTGCATCCATCTCCCATGGAGGAAGTGTCCCTCTCCTCCCATGGGCCGCAGCATTACCTTCATCCCATCCTAGGGGAAGGAAGAGTTAATATTTCAAGATATCATCTGTTTAACATAGTAATCCACCACTTTTAAAATCCTCTATGCCTGTTCCATAGTAGGGCTTTACTCTCTTGATTTTAAAACATCACTGTCTCCTGCTTTCCTTCCTTCTTCAGTTCACGCTTTTTTGTATTTTCATTTGTTTGTTTGTTTTGTTTGCTGGCTCCTTCTCTGACCTCTTCATTAGGTAACTTAGAATTTGGCCTCAGGCTGTCATCTTTTCCATCTCTAACCTTTGTCCCTAAGTGATCTCATTAGCTGCCATGGTTGTGAGCTCTGTCCTGCTAATGGCTTCCACATTTCCATTGGAGCCCACATCTTTCTGCTGAGCTCTTCACTCTCATGTCCAAATGTCTGCTTGACATCCTTCTTTGAATGTGGCTCAGGTTCTCCAACTTAACAGATCCAAAATGAAATTCTGGATTTTTCCCCTTCCATATCCATCTTCTGCAATCCCTGTTCTCCTTTTATGTAAAAAGCACAGGGGTTTATCAAGTTACTCAAGCTAACCCTCTGGGAGCCTTCCTTTCTGATAAATTAGACATCACATACATTGGCATGCCTTATTGATACTACCTTGAAAATAATATATGAACTTCTTCTCTTTACCTCATGTCATAGACCACCCTCTTAGTCCAGGCCTCTGCCTTCTCTTGCCTTAGTGGACACATCAGCCTCTAACTGGTTTCTCTACTTTTACTCTTGCTTTGCACACCATTGCCCCTATTCATTCTTCAAATAGCAGCAATAGAGATCTTCTCAATGATTCTGTGATGATGCACTTCCTTTGCTTAGGATCCTCCAATGGCTCCCCTTATTTAACATAAAATTCCACTTTTCTCCTATGGTCTAGCATGCCCTTCATAATTAGCTCCCCAGTCTCACCTTTTTCTACTCCTTCCTTCACTGGTTTTATATGGAAGGAAGAAAGGAAAACAGTAGGAAGGAAGGAAGGGAGGGAGATAAGGATGGAGGAAGGAAGGGAGGGAGGATCCCATCTTATAATAAAGAGCTAAGGCCCAAGGTAACAATAGCAGAGACAAAATTTACCCTCAGCTCTGCTTTATTTTCCAGAGCACTACGCTATTTAGTAAACTATAAGGCAAGTACAAATAAAACAAGCAGACAATGATAAACTCTAGTATAAAATCAAGAGTCTGTTGAAAAAATTAACGTGATTTGACAAAGAAAAGTAACTTTAGTTAATTCTGAATTCAGATAGACCTATCATTTACTTACTGTGGAACTGTTAGCATACTGTAAACCTCAGTCTCATCATCTGTAAAATTGACATAATAAGACTACCTTCTACCACAATTGTAAGACTCCAATGATAATTCATTCGCATGCCTAACAAGTTGTGGCACAAATGTCTGCTAGAACCCTTCTGTCTTTCCTCTTCTATTTTCAGAAGCACTTTACATGTGTTTAGAGTATGGGCCAAACTTCATGAAACTATGGCTTTCCTTGTGCAATAATAACAGCACAAGAATTCCATGACTGTTCCCACAGCTACTACCTTTCAGTGAGCATCTGCTCTGTGTCAGCCACCGTAATGAGTGCTTTGTATACATTATTTCTTTTAGGCTCTCAACACCTTAATCTGTTTCTTAGAAATTTTGACAAAGTGATTCTTCAGGAAAATGTTTCCATAGTCAAGCATATTTCATAAATACCGAAAAATTATATGCTCTGCCTGGAAAGTCATACTATCTAATTAGAAAATAAAAGATCTTGAGAAGTCTTATATTAAACATTGTTTCATTAACTTATATATTACTATGAAAATCATCTCTCCATGATGAGCTTATTTATTTATTTATTTATTTCATGTTTGTGCTTAGCATCTGCTTATATTCTGCAGCCCTGATGTTCTTTGGGACACATATTTTTACTTTATGTACTGAACACTACTTAAGGTCAAATAAAAGTTTGGTAAAAGTTTGGTAAAAGTTTTGCATTTCAGACATTATGTTCTTTACTGCTTAATTTCTACTGTGATGGGTTGGAGTTCCTTCCTCATCACAGATCATTCTGCTGCTCATTATAAAAGCCAAAATTTCTACAGTGTGTATATATATATATGATCATATATATATGTGTATATGTATGTATACACACAGACACACAGAGAGAGAGAGAGGAAAGAGAGGGAGAGAAGTGTTCATCTGTATAGAATTTGGAGTAACTACTTTGGCAGACACGATGGCTTTTAGTCTAAAGTATCATGTTGGATTAGTTAGATTTAATTTTTGTTAGAATTTTAAGCTATTGAATGAAGTATAAAAATAATAATCAATATAATATCATTTTTTAAGCTTATATTTCCTTGTAACTTAATTTTTTTTTTTTTCAAAATGGGTACAAATTTGTCTAATCATTCCTCAAGGCTGGAATTGCTAGGATTAAAATTGAATGGAATAATAAAATAGCATTTTAAAGAGCTCCTTAGAACTGGGATACTTTTCTATTTTTGTTTGAATAAAGCAAAGTCATAACAGTGTCTGGCACAGAGAAGGTATTCAATAAATACTTAATAAATGAATGAACTTCTATGCCATAAAAAGAAAATTGTAAGTTCTAAAACCACAGCTGACACACAAATCTCTTGCCTAATCTCCTTAATAAATAATCTAATGCTCTAGTTTCTCTCTGTGTTAGAACTGGACTTGAGTTCTTTTAGATTCGCTTATTGCCATTAAGAGTGTCCGAAGGTAGTCATCTAACTTATTATGCTTTTTGCCTTTTTTTTAAAAAAAAAAAAAAGTCAGAATTTTCTTCTGAAATTTTTGGAATGATGGCTATCATTAGGCAAATTTTAATTACTCTTATGTTTGTACTAACTGTTAAAGAAAAAGTTATTCACCGACATTTGTTACATCATAAGGCTGACTTTATTCATGACCATTACAATAGGTACAGGTACCTTGGCAATAGAGTTTTGCAGTTGGGAGAGTAATTGAGCTCAACTCTGAATACAGCATGAGCAAGTGGGAATTTATAGCCAAGGAGCAGGGTGGGAGTCAGTGGATGGAAAATTACTAAGAGGAAACATCAGGGGCAAGAGGGATTCTGGCTAGACCAACCTAACAAGATTCTCGCTGAAGACAGCCCAGGGCGATCAGTCATCACCGGAGGGCAGGCAGAGGATAAGGAGCCAAATATCAAAGGTGAAGCTTCTTGTTAAACTGACTTAGCAAGGCTCTCTGCTAAAACTGGATTTAATAAGGAAATGCATAGATGAACTTAGGAGAAGATTCAGAAGGTTGATAAATTTTCA
Source organism: Theropithecus gelada (assembly GCF_003255815.1). Lineage (NCBI taxonomy): Eukaryota > Metazoa > Chordata > Mammalia > Primates > Cercopithecidae > Theropithecus > Theropithecus gelada. The sequence continues at coordinate 80,556,836 of NC_037671.1, read as the reverse complement.
TCAAGCGGCGACTCTTTGTCAAAACCTCAAGATATTATAAAATAACCTTTTGGTTTTTTTTTCTTTTGTGTCATTAAAGCCAAAACTCTTTCCTATTTCTTTTATGTTTTCTTTTTAAAGCTTTTTATCAAATTCTTTATTTCATAGGATTTCTTTATCTAGTCTCGTAATTATATAGAACACTAAGATTTCTTTTGTCTATACTTTCCAGGAGCTACTACAAAGAAAGGCTGAATTAAGAAATTACTAGACAACATAATATTCAAAAAAGATGATTTAATTCCTTAGGAAAAATCATGTGAGTTGTTAGTTTTATAATTGTATGAAATAATAGGTTTTTGAGAATTGTGAAAAACCTAGGTAAAGGTATTATTCAGACACACTGTGCAGTGATCTTACTTTCTCCCCAAGTTACATGTTTCTGATGCTGAATTTAGTTCAAGAATTGGATGTGGGAGTTGGTGTTGTAAACAAAATAATATAACTGTTAATGCAAATAGTAGTGTAAGCGCAAATATAACAGGGAAAGATATGACACTATTCTGATAGAAAATATAAATAACAATTTCTTGCCCCCTTCAGAAGCAATAGGGGCAAAGGAAAGTGTGTAGAGATTTGCAACATCTGCCTTTGCAAGTGGAGCCACTTGACTCTGACAAGTCTTCATGTCTTCAGCTAAATAAATTGGAAACTTCATGTAATGTGTACACATGGTGGGAGGTAGGGGGTTGCCTTTGTGTTTACCTATGTGTGGTCTCCTCGCACCAATTTGTGACTCATGAAACACCTCAAAATTCAACATGAGCATCGTTTAAGAAGTGAATTTTTTAGGGCGATTTGTTACTACATTTACAAGTAATATTAACAAAGTTATCGCAAGTCATTGTAAGAGACCTATATCATGCTGTAAATTCAACAATTTTGATGAAGCCGAATAGTCACAGAGTTCAAGGGATGCTTCAGTCATTCCTTGTCAAGCATGAACTTGTTCACCCTAGCATGTGAGTTGAAACTTGACCATCTCTGGCAGAATTTCCATTCATCGCTGGGAGGTTGCACGTGTTAAAATCTTCTTTATGTTGAGTTGCCATCTATATCTTTATCTTTGTAACTCCCATCACCCTCTGCCCTTTAGGGACACAAAGAACAAATGTAATTTCTATTCTGTCTGACAGCTGGCCATTCAATTATTTATTCATTTATTCAACAGACCTTTATTGAGTAACAACCATATGTAGGCACTGAGGACTCAAAGGTCAAAAATACCAAATCATGTTCTTAGGAATGTCACGGTCTATTACGTCATCCCCTTGTAATAGCTCTTTTACAGGGCAAACACTCCTTGTTCTTTTTGTCGTTCCTCATGTGCGATGGTACCAGGCTTCCTTACCATTCTCTTTGAATTAGCTGCAGTTTATGAAAGTTCTCAAATAATGGAGCCCTGACTGAACACAAATCAAAGTATATCTTGACCACAGCAGAAAACACAAAGTCTTAAAACTCACATTCTGAATGCTCTGATACTATTATGCAATCAAATCGCTTATTTATTTGTCATTCACATCACACCTGACAGCAGTGATTTTGTTTTCAATTTATTAAATTAAATCTGAAATCATTACCCTGCCTTTAAGCCCTTGCCTAATCTACTTGTAATTTATCCACCAGTACTCTCCTATATGAATGAATTCATTGTATATTTTCTTTCTTACTCATCTTTGTCATGTTCTTCTGTCTTAGAACAACCCAAAATGTCCCATCGTGGCCTGTTTCAAAGGTAAATATTTTAAAAGGATCATCTTTGATGACTTTTTGTTCCCGAAACATCCTCAGTCTCTCTCTGCCTTATGGTAGGTGTGGAAGAATGCCTGTCAAATAAGTTGAAAGTGCACTATGAATCAGATATGGCTAAATATTGAATAGTATATGTTGTATTAGGATATAACTCAGAGTTCATATGCACAATCAGTTAATCCTCATGGTAACTGTGAAAAGAGAGATAAATTTTATTAATACAGGCAATAAAGGTGAGGCCTCCATTGCTTTCTCCTCTACAACTGCTGCTGCTGCTGACACTGCATTAATTTTGGAGGAATGATCATACTGTATCACACATGTTGCTAGGGAGAAGTTTGTTACTTTAACATCTGATCCAAGAGCTCCTTTTATGGAGGCATCTGCCTCTGTTTAGAAAAATATGCTAACCGATTACTTTTGGGGAAGATGATGATGAGGTTGTTAAGGCATGCTCTAGAAGAAGCAGTGAAATAAAGAATGACTCAAAGAGGTTAAGGAGAATTGGGCTTGAGTGGTAAGCAGGAGAAAGAAGAAAGGGAAGAAGGGCAGAATGTGATGGGAAAGTGGGAAACCAGAGCAAAATGGCCAGAATAAAGTGACTAGAGGACTTATGAGCCCAGGGATCTTTTTAATTCCATGGTCAAGTTCTGTGGTGTATGATTTTATGATATAATGGTCCTTCTCCCATTGCCACAGACCCTCAGTGACGTCTGTCATATGCAAATGCCTTGTATGAGTGATGTTTCAGTTGAACTCAAGGACAAGAAACTCTATTCAAAATCTGGCCAGAGCAGGGCGGAAGGATGGCGGTGAGATAGTTCAGCAAGAACAAGATATCAGAATGAGAAAGCCTCAGAATAGGAGTCCCCTGAAATTAATGCTGCTTTATAGAAACTCTGAAAGGACAGAGTAACCCCAGCAAACATGTGGGTTACATTTACATTTCTGCCTGCCAACTAGACATGAGGCAACTTGAGTGTAAAGACTGTGGATTCAATTTTGGAGTCCCTTGTGCCTAGCCCTCAGATTTCTTCATTGCCTGGTTTATTTTCCGTTTCCAGTTCCATTCTCAGTAACTTTTGAGTTGTTATTCAAATATTTATCATTTCCAGGGAAATTTCTCATTTGCTACATGTCTAAAGTATAAGGCCACTTTTTTGACACGTTGTTTACACAAATACAGTATGTTTTTCATTAGTAAATGTGAAAAACACTCAAATATGCCATTTCCAATCAATTCTGATTTTCTAGGTATTTTATGTCATTTAGGTTAACATCAATATTATTTCCCCTTTTTCAGTCCTGGAATTTAGACACATTTTATATGGAGGCTAACCTGAAATTTCTCCCCATTTTGACCTTCTTAGAAGTAATACTGACTTACGAAAAACAGTAGTAATAAAAATCTACTGCATAAGTCAAGCATTTATGAATGTATATTGTAAGGTCACAGCACATAATTTTATGCTTTGTGATCCGTGTCATTGTCAACCTGAATTTATTAAGATTCTTGTTATTATTATTATTATTTTTGAGATGGACTTGTCACTCTTGTTGCCCAGGCTGGAGTGCAATGGTGCCATCTCGGCTCACTACAACCTCCGGCTCCGGGTTCAAGTGATTCTCCTGCCTCAACCTCCCGAGTAGCTGGGATTACAGACATGTGTCACAACGTCCAGCTAATTTTGTGTTTTAAGTAGAGATGGGGTTTCTCCATGTTGGCCAGGCTGGTCTCAAACTGCTGACCTCAGGTGATCCGCCTGCCTTGGCCTCCCAAAGTGCTGGGATTACAGGTATGAGCTACTGCGTCCAGCCTAATATTAATTTTGAGCATTAATTTACTATTTACTTTTCATAGCAGGTAGAATGGCTGTAGTACTTCTGCTGACAATGTAAAAACAAAATTAATATTTTTCTGTATTTTTTATAGTCAGAGGTTTTGACTTAAATGTTTGAATAGAAAACTAAAACGCAGTGAAGGCACTGAATTGATAAAAATCAGTTTATGGTAAGATAAACTTATCAGCACTTGCCACTGTGTTAGAATGAGAAAATTTGCCATTAACAAATTTACACTTAGCCTTACAGAAATAGTTTAAAAATTATATCTGCACAAATTATTATTATATTTATTTTCCACTTAGCAGAATACTGAGTGGTGAGCAGGTGGTCAGAACAGTAGGGCTAGGATCAGGGACACATATCTTCTGGCTGTGACCCTGTCACTAAGCAGCTGATTAAACTTGAACACCTTTCTAGGTTACAGTTTGCTTACTTTTAACATGAGAAGGGATTTTGTGGTGTTGCTCAATGCTGATAATATTTATAATTCTCATTTATAATTCTTCATGGAAATTAAAGTTATTTCCCAAATTTAAAAGCAAAAGCTCATGACAGTAAGGATTTCACTTAAAGGAAATACTTCTGAACATATTGATAAAATATTAAAGAACTAAGCCAAGATGTTCTGTTTATTATAGAAGTGGACTTCACTAGTTCCAATGGTATATTATTTTCAGTGGATCAAATATATCTCATATGCTGGACTTTTAATGCCTGGATACAGTATCTTCTGGAAGGGCATTTATTTATTTTTTATTGTGGTTATTTTTATTTTACACTAACACACAAGACGATAACTCCAAGCAGAATCGCAGAGAATGAGAGAAAGCTCCTGGTCCTCAGAGGGCATCGTTAAGTAGGACAGGCCAATACATCATTTTTTTTTTGACTTGTGCTTTGGTACTTGACCATTCCTTTCCCTGTGTGGGGAAATTTTTTTTGGCACCTATTCTTTTTGTATTCCCCAGTCTCTTATTCTCCTCTTTAGGGTTTAAAAGAAAATTATTCAATTTCATCTTGTCTGGCCAACTCACAGGGAGTGTTTTCCTCGAATAATTGCCTGTGCAGTCACTTCATTGTGGTGTAGTTCCTTTGGAAAAATCCTTTTAGCGGCTTCCAGTGGGAAGAAGCCCATTTCTCAAAGACAAAGGACTAAAACAGCCAGTGAGGAGATCTCCCAAATGATTTGTAGTTTCCAAAGAAACAAATAGATATATTCTGAAGTTTAAGAAAGGAAATGAGAAGTTAATGGGTTAGGAATGGGGACTCTTCTTGAAATACATAATCTATGATTTAAATAAAAATGTGAATATGTAAAAAACAAAAAGATAAATCACAATGTTGCATCCTGGCTCTCGTAATTTTTTCCTTCCTTTTCTTTCTTTTCTATTTGATATGGTTTGGCTATGTTCCCACCCAAATCTCATCTTGATTTGTAGCTCCCATAATTCCCACATGTCATGGGAGGGTGGGTTGAATTGAATCATGGGAGTGGGTCTTTCCAGTGCTGTTCTCATGATAGTGAATAAGTCTCATGAGATCTGATGGTTTTATAAAGTAGAGTTCCCCTGCACACACTCTCTTGACTGCTGCCATGTAAGATGTGACTTTACTCCTCCTTTGCCTTCAGCCATGATTTTGAGGCCTGCCCAGCCATGTGGAACTGTGAGTCCATTAAACCTCCTTTCCTTTATAAATTACCCAGTTTTGGGTATGTCTTTATTAGCAGCATGAGAATAGACTAACACACTGTTCAAAATTTAGTGGCATGAAAATATAATTCTATTAAATTTATATAAGTATATTTACATGGGACATAAGCCTTGGTGTTAATATTTGGAGTGACAGTAAGATTATATGGGACTACTAGACAAGGATGCCTTTTATATATTAGGATTTGAGCATGGAGAGAAGTAATGAAAATTAGGCCTTTATTTTACTTGTTGACTATTTGATAGCCAACTTCCAAGACAGCATAAAGATTTAATTTCTATACCCTAAGGTCCATTCTGATTGGCCTGCTTCATTGATTTTGTGTATCCAAAATGTGAGGAGCAAGATTTGATCACTAATGACAAGCAACATGGCTGACTTGAGGCACAAAGGTATTTTTATACAGTAGCACATCTTGATATACATTACCAATGAATTGCTTCAGACCGCTGTTCCTGTTTGCTTGTGTACACTTAGTCACTAATTTTGAATTGTGATCTTTTTCTCTATGTTTTAGAATCATGACTATAAAATCTTTCCTTTCTAAGAACTTCAGGAAAATTTTCAATATTCAGACAATTCAGATTAGTGCTTGAGCATTTATTTTGTTGTGCAGGGTTGATTCTCAAGGGTCCTTAAAGCATGTGAGTTTTGTGGTGCAAGGAAGGATCATTTTCTGCCCACCTTGGGGTAGGTGATACTATTTGAGTCAGTTTTCAGGATGTTTTATTTCTTTTGGTCCTGATTATTGGAAGATTTTAAAAGCACTGACTGGAAGTAGTCTGGGACCAAACAAAAAGTTAATTTTCAGGTCTCAGTAGAACTACTGTGGTTATCTTATTTAAGTCAATTTAATTCAACAACTCACAGTTGTCATGCAATGCATAGGCTTTGCGGGATGTGAAAAAGAGAAAAATGTGTAAAACAAAATACTTGTGTATTATTCAGGACTCCTTTTATTGCAAAGCTCAGAGACATAATCTCAACTAGTTTATGCCAAAGAGTTTCTCAGCAATTAAAGGAAAGGTAAAGTTAATTAATCGTGGAATGGACAGAGACACAACTGGATCATCTAAGATTCAAGAACAAGTAGAAGCAATAAATTGCCAGGACACTTTGTCACTACTTCTTATCTCTGCTTCTTTCTGTACCTTAGTCTTATTCTTCCTTTCAACAGATTGTTTTAATCCACATGAAGGAAAAATGGGCACCAACATTTCCAAAACATCACAATTTACTGCTACTATCACTAGAGTACACTTATTCTTATTTCTAGGTCAAAAATAACCCATAGAAGAACTACCAGTGTGGAGTGTGTACCCTCTAGGTGTATACAGGGTCGTGTATGAGGGTGGTAGTTGATACTGAATCTGCAGCTGACCTTAGGTCATTTGCTCCTTTGTAAGTTTGTATTTCAGTAGCCACAAAAGGGCAGACCTGGTCCTGTGTGAAACGTGGGCTATGGAACTGAGACACACGCTCACTGAAAGGAGAGCAGGGCAGGAAAAAAAAAAATGCCTTTTGGAAAAAAGATGGAGAATGAACTGAATCTAAGCCTCAGTTTTGGTGATTGAATTTGTACTTCCTGCATGGTATAGAACACTCAGACCTAAAAACTAACCTAAAATTAGCCACTGGGTTTCTAGCATTCTGAATACTTTGACATAAGCAAAAACAAGTATTCTCTTGCTGAATACACAAACCAGGTATTGCAGGATTCCTACAGATAGAGTCTAGCTAAAGATGAGCCCATTATCCAAAATTACAAATAGCCTGAGTAAACAAATTATGCAAACCAGAGTCAGGAGAATAAAAGGAAAAGAAGAACAAATAGCAGAAATTAACCTGGTAGATCCTCAGGTGTTGAGGATAGGGTATAGAATATAAAACAAATTTGTTTTAAAATGCTTAAATAAATAAAAAAAGAATTAAAAATATTAGTAAACAATAAGATTTACAAAAATGGGTAGGCAGATCTGAGAAAAAATCCAGATAAAACATCTGGTAACGTATGTCTTTGGTATTAAAAGCTAAAAGGGTGGGTTAACAGAATATTAGACACAGGTGAAGAGATAATTAGCAAACTGGAAAATATAGCTAAAGAAATTACCCAGATTTCAACCCAGAGAGACCACGAGATGAAAAATAAAGAAGGAAGATAAAAGACATGGAGAATGATCTAAGAAATCATATCATAAGTTTAATTGTTATTTTAGAAAGAGAGAAGAGTGAGCATGGGAAAACCCAATTTTTCAGAATTGATGGAAGACATATATCCTCAGATTCATTAAACTTCTAAACAGTGAAGACAAAGAAAAGACTTTAAAAGAAAGGAAAGTTGAATTAGTTTTAAAGAAAAGATAATTAGTATCACATCAAACTTCTCATCAGTAACAATATAGACTGAAGACATTGAAATCATATTGCAAAATTTTACAATATTTTATCATTAAAATGTTGAGAGAAAATAAATGTCAAATCTTATTTACATATCAAGCTCAACCACAACTCAAGAGGATTGTCTTCATGAAACAAGAAAGAAAGTTATCTCAAAGAAAGGTCTGGGACTCAAGCAAGGATGATGGACAACTGGTCAAATATATAGAACTATATAAATCTAAATTAATAAACTATTATAATAATTGTGTCTATATATACACATATATGACTACACAAAATGCATAAAACAATAAAATGTCTCATTAGAGTAATAAAATAAATATATAGTTAAAAGACTGGATGGGAAAACATAAGTTGGGAGGGTGTTAATACAAATGTAGACTTTCTAAAGCCCTATATTATTTAAGAGGAGGTTATAAATACAGTATACATCACAATTTGTTTTATGTTTATCTTAAGTAGTAAGATTAACAACCAAAGGAATAGAAATTCTAAAAATTAATCTAAGAGTACCAACAATCTCAATAAATGTAAATAAATGTAAATTAGCAATTAAATGCAGAGATTTTTCAGATTAGACTATTTATAAGTGTCACAAATAAAATATGGAATATAGAAACACTGGCTACAAAAAGTGGAATACTCATCAAAAGGTTGATACAGCTGGTGTAACATGAAACAAAATAGTCACTAAAGCAAAAGCATACTTATAGTTTTAATTTACCAGAAAGATGTAACAACCAAACTTGTATGTATCTAATAATATTGATTTCACCTAAAGCAAAAAGTATCAGACCTAGAGAAAGATATTGACACACTCACTGTCATAGTGGGAGATTTTAATACATCTCCCTACATAAGCAATATATAAAAAAGACCCAAAATTAAAAAGAATGGAGAATATTTGAATAATAATAAGCTTCCTTAAAGAGTGCTTATAGAACTCTGCACCCATCAAAAATATAATTTCTCCTTATATATAGATAACAGTTATAAAAATTGACCACATATTAGGCTATAAATGTCTCAATATCAAAGAACAAATATGAATGTATCATTATTATACAGTCTTGACATCATATAATCTTATGCATTTGAAACAAAAAGTCTAAATACTTAAACAATAAAGGAAAGTATGTAATAAAAACTAGAGAATACTAAGATGTAAATGGTAATAAAATTATTATGTATGAAAACTTGTGGGATATAGCTGAAGTTAGAGGAAAATTCATAGCCTTAAATACAGAAAATGTATTTTACAAAATGATAACATCAAAATTTTGAAAAGCTAAGGATATATCTCAGAATTTGAAAAAATAAAATGGAAATAAACCCCCAAAAAAGTAGACAGAAGAAAATAATAAGAAGCAAGAATTTGTTAACTAGAAGAAAAGATAGGAGAAAAAGAATCGATAAAGCAAAAAAAAAAAAAAAAAGTTTATTTTAAAATGTAATAATACCAATTAAACATGACCTTGGCCAGTTTGTTTAGCACAAAAGCATTAAACAATATTTGGAATGAAAAATAGGAAACAGATAAATATACTGGCTGTATTATAAAATATATAGCTTATGTTGAAAATTTGAAAACTTAGATAAAACCAATACTTTTCTAAAATGATAAAATGTGTCATTTCCCAGTGCCAGCCCTCCCCAAGGACCTCTGTGAGGCAAGACAGAAATCACCACTAAAGAACTTATTCATGTAACCAAACAGCACCTGTTTCCCAATAACCTATGGAAATTAAAAAAAAAAAAAAAAAAAAGGGGGGAGCCATGTAGCTAAAGACAGAGAGGGAGAGAAACAAAGAGAGGGAGTGGGGGGAAGGGCTCTCTTTGATAAGAAGGAAACCAAACCAACATTGAAATCTTATGGTGATTTGTGAGGTCAAAAATCATTATAAAGTTATAAAGTCACTCCGTCTTGCAACTATTCATTGATTTCCTATTGCTAATGTGCAGTGTATACGTATGTGATATTTTAAGAATATGGTAAAATCTACCTATAAATAAACACATTTGTATGTACCCTGGGGAAATGACAAGCCTAGTGACAATTCCTTTAATATAATTTTCTATGACAGAACATGTTATACAGATATTTATTCTGGCAACAACATAATAAATGATTCAAATTAAAAAAGAAAGATAAAATGTATCAAAATTGACTCAAGAAGAAATACAAAATCAAAATAATCTTATAATCATTAAATAAAAGGGAATCAATAGCTGACACTATTGTGGGATATTATGTGTCACTTTTTTGTTTGTACAGAACTACATACTTTTCCACAGAAAATCTAGTGCAGGGTGGAGGTGGTGTCATATGTGGTTTCTTAGCTCTACTTTGTTTGGGGTAAGAGCTCAGGAGAGACTAGTGAGGAGATTTTACCTCACACAATTGGGGAAAATATCATTTGAATTCTGTATTAAAGGATTAAATTTGGCATACAATCTTAAGAGAAGACTTCTCAATTAAGCTCTGTGGCTTTTCCTGGTAGTTCCCGTCAAGACAATAAATACTATAGCATATAGAAGATTTCAATACCTTAACAGAATCGTGGACTGGAAAAAGAGAGAAACAAACTCTCCTCATACCATATATAATGTTTCCTGGCTAGGCTGCTGTTAACCCTGATCTTTTCTCTAAAACATTGAACCTAACCAGAATGGGAAGAAGAACAAAATCAACTTTTGTGGAAACAGATAATTTGCAATTCTTTTTCTCTGACAGGTTTGTTCATATTTTTTGGCCATTTACTCATGGATTTATCATTTCTTTTCTTTTTTTTTTTTTCTTTGATGACTTGCTTTTTTTTTTTTTTTAAATTATGCTTTAAGTTCTAGGGTATATGTGCACAACATGCAGGTTTGTTACATATGTATACATGTGCCATGCTGGTGTGCTGCACCCATTAACTTGTCATTTACATTAGGTATATCTCCTCATGGTATCCCTCCTCCTTCTCCCCACCCCACAACAGGCCCCGGTGTGTGATGTTCCCCTTCCTGTGTCCAAGTGAGCTCATTGTTCAATTACCACCTATGAGTGAGAACATGCAGTGTTTGGTTTTCTGTTCTTGCAATAGTTTGCTGAGAATGATGGTTTCCAGCTGCATCCATGTCCCTACAAAGGACATGAACTCATCCTTTTATATGGCTGCATAGTATTCCACAGTGTATAGGTGCCACATTTTCTTAATCCAGTCTGTCATTGATGGACATTTGGGTTGATTCCAAGTCTTTGCTATTGTGAATGGTGCCACAATAAACATAGGTGTGCATGTGTCTTTATAGCAGCGTGATTTGTAATCCTTTGGATTTATTGTTTCTTAATTTGTAGGATAATGTATTTTTTTCTGTCAGTTATGTTGCATATATTTTTCCAGTCTACCATTTGTAAACACTTATCGCATCATAAATATATAAATATATCAAGGTTTTCTCCTTTGTGGTTTTGGAATTTCTGTTTTTCTTTGTGTGTGTGTGTGTGTGTATGAAATGGGGTCTCACTCTTGTCACCCAGGCTGGAGTGCAGTGGTGCAATCTTGGCTCACTGCAACCTCCATCTCCTGGGTTCAAGTGATTCTCCTGCCCCAGCCTCCCTAGTAGCTAAGATTACAGGCACTGGCCCACGCCTGGCTAATTTTTTGTATTTTAAGTACAGACAGGGTTTCACCATGTTGGCCAGGCTGGTCTCGAGCTCCTGACCTCATGATCCGCCCGCCTTGGCCTCCCAAAGTGCTGGGATTACAGGTGTGAGCCACCGCATCCGGTCTGGAATTTCTGTTTTAAAAAGTTATCCTTTTCCCCAAGGAGAAAGAAAATGGTAACACAGACTGATGTCAAGATGATCTCATGGTCAGTGTGTACTTTGGCCTGCTGCTGGGCAAGATATTTCCAGGCAGGGGATGTTTTACTGGACTTGCCAAATCATACCCAATATGCTCCTATCTACCTAAACAAAGATTAACCATGTACTGACCATAGTCATGGACTTGATATCAACAAAGCTTTTTTTGACTTCTTCACTTTAAATCATACAACCATGAGCAAAAGTTGAAAGAGTAATTCTAAATTTTTAACTTGCTTTCAGTCATAGTGGAGTAGCTTTTAAAGTATTTCCTGAGTAATCTCTTTAAATTTTCAGACATTTTCTTCTTGGTTTAAAATTTTTTAAACTGCATGTTAATTTTCTTTTTCATATAGTCTCCAGATAAACTATAAGATCAATCTACTTGTCACCTTCATGTTGTAAGTACTAAGAACATACAATGGTCAATAACCCCTGTGAAACAGTTTTAAAGACAGAAACATTATAGTAGACGTAGAGTGACATTAATGTAAAGGTTAGTGCTGTAAAATAAGATCTTTTTATTTTGTCTTTATCTTTTACAAATTTTGTCCTTATCTTTAGAGGCCTTGAAATATGTAAATGTGACTTGTTAAAATTCATCCGATTATATCTGAGCATATAGCTGGGTGGCCTCCATATGAAGACATTTATTAAATGGTTATTGATTGATCTGAGAAGATGATATTTAATTTAAAGAAAAATGTGTTATAGCTACTAAATACGAGTATTTTTAAAAAGTATACTTTTGATTATGAAAAAATTCAGACTAACTTCAATATAGTATACACATTGGAAGTTCCCGTTTATCACAATTCGAGTTGAATTATTTTTACGTCAAATTAGTCTCTTCCAGTTTTCAGATTTGGTGACAACTCCTTTGAATCTTGAAACTGGACCCAAACAGTTTTTTCTTATCCACATTTTCTATCTCTTCCTCCCTCTTCTCTTCTTCCTCATTTTCCTCTTCCACATCCAAAAAGTTTCTTCGGATATTGCTGCTTCTCCTCCACTGAATGTTAACAGTATTAGTTTTCTCTTTGGAAATGTAGAAATGCTCCTGGGCAGAAAAATATGTCAGTCTGTGTGTCTTTCTGATTTGAAATGGCAAGCAGAAGCTGTAGAGTTTGGACTCATTTATCTTTACATGGCTTACCTGCATTTGTGTAATCCGTCTCCTTTCCTCCAAAGGGGCTGCCCTGAAACTGCTGTGAGTATTCAGCTGGAACATGAGCACTGGCAAGGAAGCCTCTGCCTCAGGGAGAACCCTGCTTAGTCTCATAAGCCAAATGAAGGGTACCTAGGCTGTGACCCAGGATCCCAGGCTTGAATTTGTTAGTTTCCAGACAGGTGATCCATTGTGATTGATATGATTCTCTGAAAATAAATTATTTGCCTTATGGAATTTCTTTTATTTTTAAATGCAAGTTGAGTTTAGCTTTATGGAATGTAACAGTAGAGCTAATTAAAAAGTTTTCTGCCAAACATCCTTAATTCCACAGCATAGTTTTTCAAATAATGTGTGTAGTCCATATTTTGAAACTGTAACCGCTTTAGAGATCTTTTTATTTCTTTGGTTTAAAGTTTGCTTATGCTCATTCCTTTCAATAATTTAGGAAGGTATGATATTTAAGCAAAGGCAAAGAACATAATGCTTAGCATATTTTCCTAAGTTGGAATGGATAGAGGGGAGCTATGTCAAGAGGAGTGTTGGAACACTATATGTCATGTTCCTCACATTTTAGTTCAAGTTAACTGTGGCTTTGCTTATCTATCTGAACATTTTTGGACATAAACAACATTACATCATCTGATGTTTGGGAATGGTCCAGCTGGGTGTCATGTCTCATGTGGTCATTGGTCTTTTAGCAGCATGGTATGGGGCTAAGTGCATACCCCAGGATTAGATGGTGCCTGAAGTTTCAGAATATATAGTATTCAGAATATGTAGTATTCAGAAGATACAGATACGCAGTAGTTCCTGGATACTCTTTCAGACTCAAATTAATACAATATAATTTTAAATTCTATCTTCTTCTCTTGGAAGTTTAATGAGTTGACTTCTAACTGTTCATAGTTGTTCCAATATTCATTCTTTCTTTCTTTGTTATAAACCAGAATCCTGGTTTTTAGCTAGACGTGTGTTCTCTTTGATAAAGAACTTCATCTCCTAGCCTCCCCTGAATCTGGTTGTGGGCCATGTAACTAATGTTTAGTCAATGAGATATAAGCAGAAATGTTACCTGTGAATTCCTATAAGTCTCTTTTAAGAGAAGATTGCTGTTTTTTTTTTTTTTTTTTTAGTGTCCTGTTCTTTTATCTAGTATCTAAAAAAGAAAGATATGTTTAAAACTCTTGCGTATTGCTGGGACTATGAGAATGAAGGCTATACTTTCAGTTTGTTGGACCTGAGCATTGAAAGAAGCCTGGGCCTCATATGTTTTCTGTTGCATGAAAGACGAATAAACTTCTATTTTATTTAAGGTGTTTTTTTGTTTTGTTTTGTTTTTTTCTATCATATGCAGGCAAGCATTTCAACTATGTGGTAGAATTTTGTAATGTAAGTGGAATGCTGCAATAATAAAAATGAAAATGTGACATTGCCATAGTAGAGGCAGTTGGATAATGAGTGGTGCAGATACTCTAGTCTAGAGAGTGGGTGACCATTGTTTTGTAATAGTAAAATGGCCGAGTATGAGAATGCATATCACCTATGGACTGAGCCATAACATGCAGGAAAAGTACAACACATTCAGAATATGGAAGAGTGTTGGCTGCTGCTTGATGGTTTTAAAGAACTCTTAAAGAGAGGCACTGAAGCTAAATTTAGATAGTTTTCAAGTAGAAATGGAAAGACAAAATATTTTCTTCTTTGCTGAAGCATAAATTATCTATATATGGCTCCAAACTGCCTTGACTGGGAGTCCCACAATTTACACCCTCACAAGAGTGAAAAAGTAAATCACCCCTGTGTCCTAACTGAAACACCAGTGACAAAACTAAAGCTTTAGCAGGTGTTGGTAAGACTATGGCCTTTTTTTTTTTTTTTTTTTTTTTTTTTTTTTTTTTTTTTTTTTTTTGTTTTTTTT